>NC_138586.1:16031547-16197272 GCF_964289735.1 Phaethon aethereus | reverse complement strand
TAGTTTTTCTGAGGTTGCATTTACAGACAGCAGGTAGCACCTAAAGAAACGGCGCAGCATCTCTTTTGCTGTTTTAACATCACCTGTACAGCTACACCAACAGAAATAAAGTGTAGGAACTTGAATGACCGGGCTTCCAGCTGGACATTTCTGTCCTTCTCTCCCCCTACCTCCACTGTTCCTTTCCTCATCCTATGTTAACAGTTAATCGCTCACATTTTCTTTGGAATTTATTTACTCCTTGTCCACATAGAATATTCCTGGTTTAACCTTAAAAATCCAGTCGGCTCTGCTGGAATAGCATATTTCGGTTCTTCAGGGAGGAAAAAGTTGTATTTCATCATGTGGTTGATTCCAGCCAGTTCGAGTCCTTCGCTTGCCAGCGCAACGCGGGCTGGAGCCTGTAGGATGCGGTGATGACTGGATTTCAGATGCCAACATCGCTACTTTAAGCTTTCACAGGAAGAAACGTAAATTTAAAGCAAAAGGTATGAATGCCAATAGATCTACTTTTGTGCACATACAGATGAAATAGTACTTGGATGTTGGCAAGCGCTTTGGCTGCTCCTTGCCAGAGCTAATGGAGGGACTCCCAGCTGGAACGCGTGTCCCGTTTTTTCCCCTCAGCTATACGTCAGCTGGTCTCACCAGATATATTTTCTTTTTGCAAACCTCTCTTCTCTCATCTGTAAGACAAAGAAGAAAGACAGTTTACCTAGTGCAAAGAACTCCAAAGAAGAGTTTGTCTATTTTTGATGTTGTAAAAAAGATACAGGATTTTCACAGGATAATGGTCTCCCATTGATAGATAAATTCAAAACTAGAGGTTAAGTATTCATGGAAAAACTAGCGCAGAGGTACTTATGAACACTGCACTAGTAGTGCAAGACAGCATGACATTTACTGAAACGATCTATTCCAAGGAACCTGTTCTGTTTTTTTCAGTGCCTGACAATATATCAGGTAAAATAATCAATGGGTATAGGTTCAAAGCAGATGAACAGAAGAGCTACAGAATGACTGTGGTTTTGGTTTTTTTTAAAGAAACCAGATGATCTGATGCAACTTGCAGCTCCAAATAAAAGGAATTTCCTTTTAAAATATATTTATTTAAATTTGTAGGGAATAAGAAAAAACCTGCCCTATTTTAAACTGACTTTTTTTCTCTACACTAGATGCAACTTCTTACAATATTCTACTATTTGATATTATTTAACCAATACATTTTCAAGTGCAACCATTTTTTCTACCATAAATATTGCCATTATGTCAACAAGCCATAAGCACTGCAGTGAAGTTCTTAAATTTTACCACCTGACATGCTATTAAAACAAAAATGCCACATTTATATATTATGTTGAGATTTTTGTTCAGTAATAAAATGTAATTCTTCAAGATAGACAAGACCATGAGCTGCACAGACAAAATTTCCATTCCCAAGAATGGTTCACGTCTGACAAGAGAAGACCCTAGAAAAAGGAAAGGGTAAGCGGGGATGATGCCACCACCCACAGACACGGTAAGTTCTTGACGAGGGAGGTGAGCGTGGTTCAGGTCTCTGCCCTCTCTAAGCTTGTTCTTCATAGCAGCTAATTAAGCCTGTTGCAGATAAGGACATTTCATGGTAAAAATCTCCCGAGAGGTAATCCTTACACTCTACTTGCTGCTGGTAAGATCTAGATCTGCAAGTGTACTCTGTTTGGGACAGCTTGCCATACCTCAAAAAGACTCGGGCAAGTTGGAGAAAGTCCAGTCAAACACCACTAAGTGTTATCAGAGATCCCACAATCATGATCTAGGAGAACAAACTTGAAGACTGGGGAAACAGTTAACAGCAGGAAAGACTACAGAGAAATGTGATAACGAAAATATAAATACTTGTCATGAAGCAGTGATAATTTACACTCTGGTACTGCGTTCAAAACAAAAAAATGTATGGGCTTAAAAGGCATATCGTTGATATGCTCTGTGGAAGGAGCATAATCAACTAAATATGCTCTTTTCATATCTTTCACCTCCAATTTCCATAATTTTAATAGCTAGAGACTGACTTAAACTCTGAAAAGTAACACCTTACCTATCATCCAAGCTTTTGTTAGCATTTGCTTTTGCAAAATTTACACCCCTAACTGGTCTAGCCTTTGCTTAATTCTGCTTCCACAGACTCCAAAAGGCCATATTCAGATCTGGAATAAGCTCACATCAAACTTACCCACACAAACCATATTTTGCCTATCCATCTTGTAGTTTGGTTTGAATTTGGCCCAAAAATGAGAGTCTCTTTTTTTTATAAAAATGCAGTACTTCCCTGAGAACGACAACGCTGATATATAGATCCCAACACTGAAGCATTCTGGGTTTAATGGACATTAAATCTGGATTTAGGCTGCTTCAGTGACTACTTTTGAGAACGGGGAACTGCTGTTGAACTAATTACTGAGAAATCTATGAATCAGTCTGCAAGAAAATTTTCTCCCAAAATGCCTTAGAGAGTTTCTAGACTGACCCGTGAGACGTCTTGTCACGTGCGGAGTTGAAGGCAGCACACCTGGGGCGCGAGGTCCCCGCGCTCCCCTCCTGCGGTGAAGGTGATGCCGGGGTGTGCGTCGCCTCTCCCTCGCAGCATCCTCCGCGGCTCCTGCGCCCGGACGTTGTGCGACTGGCACGGGGGGTTTCTAATCCTCGCTCCTGTTTCGAATATCGTTCGGTTCCTCGTGGCATCTCACAAAAGACTGAACGGGCAGCGAACATAAAGGCAAAATAATCCTTACTTCTGGGAATGCCTTTGGACAGCCCTGACCTGCCTCCTCAGGCATCTGCCAGTGCAGGGGATGCCACGCAGCTCTCGTGTGTGTCTGAAGTTTTGAAGACGGGAGACAGGACCCTGCCTAAAGTATTTGCGTCTGGATTAGACTCTGAAATGCCAGAACGTGCATCTGTGTTCGTCCATGTTACTCGTTTCTTCTTGACTTGACATGCCTTGTCACTGGGTAAAAACCACAACAAATTTGCTTTTTTCCCCCCTCGTTTGGCTTATTAATTGCATCTCCTGTTACACTACACTCTGTCCTCAACAGGTTCATTTGTGATTCTCCTGAGATATGCGTACTGTAGCAGCAGATAGTAGCACATAATCATTTAACATATGAATGCTGTCAAACAGTTTAATCAAATCTGAAATTACCCGCCTTTGTGCGCTGCGCTAACTCGTTGTGACTGCAGAAAGTGAGCCCGGCTCCCCTAGACAAAGAGCAATTGCAGCCCGGCTCTTTGTCTACTCTCTTTGCATAATTTCCTGAACCCTGACCTGTTCCACCTGCTCACTAATGTTAAGCTTATTTATGGATAATTTATATGCAGCCCATTCCGCAAATGCACCCTGGCAAGGGTTTTTTTGGAGGAGCTATGGGAACAAGCCTCTCGCCACGCATGTTCCCTGCCGGTTTGTAAGAGCCGAGGTCCGAATGCTTCATCAGCACTTCCTGAGCCTTCCCTGAAACACCAATGTGCAAAAAAGCTCCGCGCACCGGCACCCCGCCGGGCTGCTGGAAATTCAAACGCTCTTTTGGGGGAATGGGGATAACTCGCAAATCTGTTGTTGTTGTTGTTGTTGTTGTTTTCACAAAGATGCTGGCAGGACGGCTTGGTGGGATGCTCACCGCTCCAGCTCGCCGGCCACGTCGAGCACAGGGTGTTTCCGTGGCGCCCGTCACCCTGACCTCGGGGCTCCCGGAGGAAGCACGCGGTTCCTGGAAAGCTTTGTTCCCGCGTTTGTTTGTTCTGCGTCCTCCCAGCAGCCGCTGAGAAGAAGCAGAATAAAGGGCAGCGTACGGGAGCCGGCTCCCGCAGAGGAGACCTGGGTGGGCGAACAGGGCTGCATGTCCTGGCTGAGCCCCTCCGAGCCTTCCCGGGCACGGTCTGCGCGAGCCGCCCTGCCCGCGTGGCGCAGCCGGCACATCTCGCTGCTGGTCCACGCGTGAGCAGGCACCTGGCTGCGTGTCGGCCCCGAAGGCTTGCCTGCGAGGAGAACAGGCAGAGCTTTGCTGCCGGAGGGTCCCAGGTACTGAGCCCAGTGCAAAGCCGAAGCAATGCTGCCGCATTCGGAGGAGCGCCGCTTCTCGCCCAAACCGCCCCTCCAGGTGGGTCTGGTTTGGTTCATCACACTTTGAAACACGAATGCAAGCTCAGGGCCGGCCAGGCTGATGCTGGTTGCGTTGCAGGAAAGCCTCTGCCCCTGCTCTCCCCTTTTGCACTAATTCTCCGAGGCGCCCACCGCCCTCCCGGGACACCGCAGAGGAGGCTCTCAGAGGCTGCCTATTTATTTGGCCGGTGCCCAGGGACTGCAGGGGCGGCTGCCCCGATGGCCTGGAGCAGAGCGAGCCCTCGCAGCCGCCCCGCGGGGAGCAGCTCTTTCAGGCCAGCAGCAATCGGAAGCAGGACTGCCGAGCTGGAGGCGAAGGGCTGTCTCCCGGCTCCCCTGCCCCACTGCGGGGATGGCTAGAAATCACTTGTGCGGCCTCTGCCAGGGCCCGAGCTGCTGGCCCCGGGGCTGCCGACGAGCCCCAGGGCACCCAGCCGGACTCCAGCCCACGGGCAGCAGGACTGGCCCCTGGCCAGGAGGAGCTGGCCACCCTCAGAAGAGCCGTGCCAGTGCGGGTCAGCCCCGAGGTGGCCGTTGCAGCCAGATGTGCTCGTTAGCAACTGTCTTTGCAATTAGCTCACCGGTTCCCATCAGCATCTCTGGGAGGAAGCCTTGCCCCGGGATGGCTGCAGCAGAGGAGGGGGGTGGCCCAGAGGGGAATGCTCGCCCAGCAGCCACCGCAGCCACCGCCTGCCAGGGCTGCTGCTGGGGTGCTGCAAAGCTCTTCTCCACACCAAAATCTCTGAACCTGACTCAAGCAAACAGCTAAACCAGGTGTGGACGTCGCAGCCAGGTGAACCATTTTGGACACGGTGGAGTTTCCTACAAGGCAGAGCCCAGGAGAGTCCACTCCACCCACTGAGCGGTATTTCCCACCAGTTCCTCACGTTTGCGACTGAAGAACCATGCGCTGGTTTACAACGATCTCTTCAGACATGCCCCCCAAAAGCTGGCTCGGTAACATGCCCCGTACCTTGGACACCAGTTACTCTTGCTCAGCAGGTCTTGCAGGCCAAGGGAGGACAGCGAGGGTCCCTGCAAGCAGCAGCATTGGTCCCTGCCAGGGACCAGGCACCCCACTGCCACCCCCAGCCTGCCAGCACCCGTCTTCGCCCAGGGGCTGCAGGGCGAGAGCGGGCAGCCGGGGTGCGACCCCGGCGCGGCTGTGCCGGTGCCTGCCCGAGCCAGGGAGTATCCGCACATCTTGGCACGTGGAGCCATGCATTGTACCAAAAATAGGGCTCCCCCATTGTATTGTTACGCAAACACGTTCTGCGAGTAAATCAAACTCCCTGGGATTTTCCAAGCCAACTGCCTGGGATTTCTTTCGGTCATTTCACCCCGGCTGTCGGGAGGGCTGCCAGGCACACCAAGACCCCAAAGCACAAAGCAGCCCTGGGAAAGGGTGGCCTGGAGGGGGTGTCCCGGCTTGCTGACCTGCCCCAGTGGGCAGAGGTGATGCCATGGGTCCCATTGACCTGCCACCAAGGAAATTCAAGTTTCTGTTTCTGCCGCCAGTGCGAGCAGGGCTGCTGGCCACCCCCAGCACATGCATCTCCTCCTGGTCCCCCGGGCATCCCTGCGACCGCCCCCAGAGCTTCAGCATGGCCCTGCACCAGCTCTGCCAATGCTGCACCTCCTGGGATGCTTGCTCCAGGCAGGCAGAGCCAAAAGAAAAAACCCAGCTTGTCTGCTGAGCAAAAGGTCCAGGAGGAGGAAAAATAAACACAGGAAAACCCACAATGTTCAAGAACGTTGCTGGATACTTAAATGATGCCAAGGTTCTTAAAAGATGCTTGTGTTTGCAGAAATGCTTCAGAAATGGCATAAATATTTCATGAAATAAAATATTAGCGTCACAGGGAGTATCTGTCTCTGGCACCCATAAGAGCGCTGCTGATGCAGTGACCTCCAGCCACAAAGCTCCCAGGTTCTCAAAAGGCACAATCACATCCACTGAGAGATGGGGTAACTGAGGCACGAGTGTGCGCCGCAGCTCTTCCCACCAAGCTGGCAGCAGGTGTGAACTGCCCCTGGGTGCTGGCCTGGCACCCCATCCTGCCCCCTCCTACCCCATCCCCACCCCAACCCACTGCATCCCATCCCATCTCACTCCATCCCATCTCCTCTTATCCCACACCAACCCATCCTACGGCTCTCCATCTCCTGGCCACATTGGACAACAACCCACCGTGCTGAGGACCCTCAGGGACATCCTGCTCCCACACCAGATGCTGTACTGGTCCCCAGGGAAGGACACACAGCAGCTTTTGTGCACTGGGGAGCTCTGCAAGGAAAGCCTGGACTTGACCCAACCCAGCACAGCTCCTGTTGAGCGTGCACCGAAAACTTCTGTTTTCCAGTGCAAAAAAGAGCTTCTTCATGGTCTTTTTTTGTGTAGGGCATGAATGGGAGTATGGGGGAACTGAGGAGGACTCTTGTTCCCAGTAGTTGCTGGCCTGACGTGGACAAATGACTCCTTAAAATATTGCAAAGGCTATTAAAAGTACTACTGATAAAAGGCAAGAAGCTGGGAAAACAGACTAGACTGGACTATTTTTAGAAGCAGGGGCATCTGGACAGCATGAGAATTGCTTCGTACAAATTTAGTACAGCTGATGTTTGAACAAAAAGTTTGCTGGCTAAGCCGAAATCACCCAGCGCAGCCACCTAGAGAAACCGCGACCGGCACAAACCAGAGACCCCAACACCGGCAAGAAAAGTGTCACTCGGGGCCACCTAAAACAGTGACACGAGGCTCCTACGCAGCAGCCGGCGCTCGGGGAGGCTCTGGCCGAGGCTTTGCCCTGATGCTGCTCAGGGCGGCGGGTGGGGACGGCTCCCGTGTCCCTTGGCAGACACGTCACGCCACGGAGCTGCCACGGCAGCGCCTGTGCCGGCGGCTGGCTGCTCCGCTTCAGGTGGGTTGGGAGGGGGAGGCTGCCAAAAGCTTCTGGCCTAACAAACAAACACTGTCAGCATTTAAAATAGACAAACTATTTAAAAACCAAGTGCCGGGTGACTCCTGACCCCAGACATTTTTGCCTGCCTGCATTTCTGCAGCAGCCAGGCTTGGGAGGGGGAGAAGCCCTGCAAGTGCCACACTCCCTGGTAAGGGGACACATTCGTCTCACACCCAGAGCACCATTTAAACTGCAGAAGGAAACCAGACGTTGCCTCAGATGTATTTTCTCTCCATCCATGCAAGGAATCTCATGATCTCGCTGATACATTGCTCTTGCTTTTATACAGCAAGGATTTGGGTTTGAAATCAGCCTCTGACTGACTCCAGGTGTGACTGAGGACTGAGGGGACATTGGCCCGAACCGGCAATGTCTGAAGAACAAGTGACACATCTTCCCCCCGCCAAACTTGTCCCTGGGCAAAGCCCAGGGCAAGGGAGGAGGAACGTGGAGAGCCCCAGCCGGGCACGGCTGGCGGGTAGGCAGCTCCCGGGGCTGCAGCCCCTGTTTGCAGGGCAGCAGGCAGCAGGACGGCTGGCACAGTGATCCCCTGCCGCGTGCGGGACTGGACGCTGTGGGTGCTCCCTGGGGTCCGGGACCCCTTAGCTGCCCACCCTAAACCCAGATGCCAGCCTGGACGCCTATGTGCCCTGAGAAGCGGGGTGGTCCCTGCACGGTCCGGCAGCGAAGACTTTCAATAAACCTGCGTAGTCAGGGCTGATGCCGGGGGTCTGGGGAACGGCAGATTTGCTGCCATGGGTGCTGGGCCCTGGCTCGATGCATCCCCATTCCCACCAGCTCCATCACCTCCCTGAGTCCCTCCCTGCCTGGCCCATTTCTTTCCCCATCCCTGCAGGACATGGCTCTCAGACAGGGCTCTTTACCCTGCAGATTGGACCCCCTGCCCTTCCGTCCTCTCTGCACACAGCAGTCCCTACACCACTACTCCCAGTACGGCTGCGTATACAGAGACTGGTCCCAGCCCCAGCGGGGAAGGCACAGGGGCTGCCCAAAGTCCCCAGCCAGGGCACTGCGTGCCACCGAGACAGGGGTGAGAGGGAGCCTGGCCCTCTGGTCACAGAGATGCTCCCGACAGTGGCGTCGCGATAGCTGTAATGAAAAAGCGCTCGCGTTAAACCCCTGCCATCTGTCTTTGTTTTGCTAACCCACTTCTTTGGTTGGAGCTGGCAGCTCAGGACTCGGCTGCTTATGGACCCTTTCCATGGGTCGCTGAAGGCAGTGTGAGCCGTCTTGCCACGGCCCAGGGCTCCCAAGGCTATTTCTTAATGGGAGAAGCTCTGGCTGATTCCTGGACACGGCGCTTGGACACAGACGGGGTGTTTGCGTGTGTCCGGGAGCCCCTTGGAGCCAGCGCACCCGGGTTTGCAGCCCGGCAGCAGCAGAAGGGGCAGGCGTGGGGAGAGGGGACCGGGAACCGGGGAGGGGTCATGGCTGCAGCATCCCTGAGAGATCTGACAAGTCTCTGTCCCCTTGGCTGGTGACAGAAAGGGGAGACAGAGAAAAGCCGGCACTCCCCTTCCCCAGCGCTGGGTTTGCTGTGGTTGCTGCTATTCATTGTTTGTATTTGGGCAACTGCTGGGTGCTGGTGAAAACACCCGGAGCCCAGACTCGCAGAGTCGCCTGTATTTCAACACCAATGATTCTTCATCATAAAAATGCAGACTGGAGTGTGGTATTCATTATTTGCTGCTCTTCAGTCTCCTGTTTAAAACGTTCCCAGTCCGGGTGCAGGAACAACCGCCCTGTGCCCAGAGAGTTGGGCACACAACCACCCAGCACGGAGCTCACCGGCAGTGCCCTGGCACTGCCCAGAGCTCTCAGGGAGCACCCGGTGTGTGAAGGCAACCCAGCTCTGCTCAGAAACCCTTCTGTTCCCCAAAGAGGACTCTGCTACGGGTATTACCTCTGTCTCCACTGACAATCATTATAATAGTGTTCTCTCTTTTCTTCTGCTCTCCTTGGAGGACACGATTGTGTCCCAGGGTCAGCACTCTAATAATTCCTGGCCCTGCACACTGGGACCCCGCGAGCAGGAGCAATGCCGTCCCAAGAAGATGGCTCCAGCCGACGGGGAAAGCCCCTGAGGAGGGGCTGGCTGCTGCAGCCAGGGTGAGGGAGACCGGGCTGGCTGGGAGGCGAACGTGGAGCTGGCTTTGGGCTCGGGGCTGCTCTGTTGAGCAGGAGGTCAAAGCGTTTTCCTGTGCTTCCCTGCCTGCACGTGGGGGAAGAGCATGAAAAGAGCTGACGCAGAGCGACGGTGCGTCACTTTTTAGACCCCCGTTTTTTTCCTATATACCCTTTGCAGTGGCAGAGCCGCCACAACGCGGGTGTGACGTGAGCTGACAGCATGAGGAGATGCATCGGGGAGCAACCACGGCTCAGCTCCGTGTCGCTCGCGGGCCTCCAGCATCCCTGCGCGCACGGCACGCAGCCGCGTCCCCGTCGCCACGCCTGTCCAGCCCTGCGGGTCCGCTACGAGGGACTCGCAGCCCGGGAGCTGCACGCAGCGCTGGTGCCTTGATGGAGCCTGAACAGAGAAAGAAGGGCAGCAGATGCTCATCCTGGTGCTGTAATGGAGTCATCAGCCCAGACCCCACCAGAGGATGCCCTGAAGAGCCGTTCGGAGGTAAGGCTGTCAGATCGCCCGCCCGCCCTGATTTTGCATCCTTACGGATGCCCGGCGTGCGGGGAGGAGCCGTGCCGCCCGCCCGCCTCGGGCCACTCGCGACGGCAGCGCTCCCTCAGTTCCCGAGAGCGCATGTGGGCTCTGAGCGGAGGGAACAGTAACCCAGCCGAAATGTTCTGCTAAAAATAGCCCGGCGTCTGGGTGGAAGCACGCTGTGGTTAGCCGGGGGTTTCGCATCCCTGAGAAAGCCTGCGCTGAGCAGGGTCCCTTTGCTCCTCTTATTGTCCACTTTCCTCCTCTCCCTCCAGAGAGACCCTGGGGATTAACCAGCAAATAAATGGCTTAACACGGGACAACAATGGCTTCTGTGATCAATCCTCATAAAATGTGGTTTGGTAGCTCTGCAAGAATCAAGCCAGCTGCCAGTATGGCCCAGAATAAGTGAGAGGCTGCCACAGGGCTGTGAGGACGGGGAGACGAAACGCTGGGGCCAAGGAGCAGAGCCCAGGCCACTTTGGGGGCACCTCAGAAATGGGGATGCACGGGAGGGAGCCAGGGACGGGCAGCCCTGGGGAGCTGCAGCGTTGCTTGGCTCTGAGGATGCTGCAGAGGGAGGAAAATCCAGAAAAGACAAGTTTAGCAAAGTGCTAGTGTGCAGGCAAAGAGAAGAGAAGCTCATCTCAGGGCGCTTAATTTTAGCAAAGAGTCAGGCTACCAAGATCGTGGGTGCTTGTTCAGGAGCATCTGTAACTTGCCCTGATTTGACTTGGCTGGTTTGGGTTTTCATGAAACTCCTTCCCGAGCAAAAGCTGAACTCCAGGTTAACCAGAGTTTGCTGCTGCAGTTGCTTATGTCAAATTACGGCACCCGAGCTTATGGCTGAAGTCTGCACCAGACCTCACCCGTGTGGCTTCTCCGTACAGAACCCCCTGGCTTTTCACTGTCCGAAGGGAAAATAAAGATCAAGGCGGATGCAAAGTAGTACAGACTGTTTGCCTAATTTCCCATCCGGACAGCCTCGGTCTCTGCCCGTACCCGTTAGCCTGCACCCGGGACCCCTCCTGCCCCACTGGTGCCGGGTGTTGAACCGGCCCCATCAGTCGGTCTCTCCAACGCCCCAAGCAGCACCCCTGGAGCTGCCTGCAAAGCCCTCACTGCCACGGCTCGTGCAACGAAACGTAAAGGAGATGGACTGAGATTTCACAAGCAGCAATTCAGGTGTTTCCCACCTTTCCAGCACCTGTCTTTGAAATCTTACCCAGTGCAACGAAGGGGTTTCTGTCCGCCGCCACAGGCCGGGCACTCGCCCAGCGGCACGCCTGCAGTTTCGGCATCCACTGGACCAGAGGCTACTGTTTCCTAGGGACGGTGCCTCGCTGCCACAAAATATTATTGCTGGTGGAAGAAGAAGTTTGTTGCTCGCTCAAGAAAAATAAATCCTTGACCCTTTACGAGACCTGTGCAGTAGTGGCGCCGTTGACTCCTTGTGAAAGTGTGTGGGTGGGAAAATAGTCTACGCTGGCTTTTCTGCTGGCTGTGTGAGCTGTGCGAGACGCACGGCCCTTCAGTAGATGGCTGATAACGCTCAGCTACTCCTCTACTGGCAGCCTGCAAGCCCCTCAAGAAACACCGGCTGCAAGCATGAAATTAGAGTCTCCCACTCATTATCTGAGAAGGACGTGCCTTTCACAGCCAAGTGGCCTCTATTTGCTTGGGGGGAAACATGTGCTTATCTCTTACTTACGTGATTTATTTCTTGAGATTAATGCATCAAATTGGCTTGCTCCCAGGCTCTCAGTAAAGTCTCGATTTTCATGGGACTGTCCCGAACCACGAAAAGATTCGCTGCTGCTTTTCTGAAACTGAGAGGAGGATTTTTATCTTAATCGTAAAGCAGAATTTGCGGGTTTTGCAGATGTAAGGCAGCCAGCATTGTGTTGATCTGCAAGCAAATGATAGTCTTCTCCGAGTTCAAGGAGGACTATTAAATCAGCCCTGTGGAGATAGAGCAAACAAAAACAGAGGGAGCAGGAGTTGAGGGGG
Organism: Phaethon aethereus; assembly: GCF_964289735.1. Classification (NCBI taxonomy): domain Eukaryota; kingdom Metazoa; phylum Chordata; class Aves; order Phaethontiformes; family Phaethontidae; genus Phaethon; species Phaethon aethereus. The sequence goes on along the minus strand of NC_138586.1, from coordinate 16,185,478 downwards.
AATGTTTCTATTCATATAAGAAGGCATGAAAGCAAAGCAGGGGAGGCGAGTTAATGATCAACTCATCTGGGGTGTTTACTTTTACATGCCACTGGGGTAAATAGAACCATGTCATCCCTCCAGCCTGCTCTTGTTTATAAATACACAATAACATTTTCAGCTGAGGTGGCTGGACTCCCCTGGGTCCGGGTCGGAGAAGCCGGACGGGTCTTGCCTCCCACCCCTGTGTGGGACAAGCCCTCCTTCCAGGGCTCTGCTGCTGCAAGCCCACCTTCCAGCTCTGCATTTGCATTTGCCTGCGCCAGGAAGGCACCAGCCCATCTTCCAGCGCAGCCTCTGGAGGCGCCTCATCGGAGATGCCTCGTTGGAAATGCCCCGTTGGAGATGCCCCACTGGAGATGCCCCATTGGAGATGCTCTGGCAACGTCGTTGCCGCCCGATTCATCTGGATACTTGGAGCCGTCCCTTTGCATCGCCGGGGCCAGAGGAGCAGCAAGGGCCAGAGGAGCAGCAGGTCCCAGAGCCCTGTTGGTGCTTTACAACAGCCTGGGCACGTAGACAGCACATACAACAGGCTCATCTTTGTGTCAGCCAACCTACCCCAATGACAGTCAGAGCAAGGATTTGGTGTCATTGGTGTTACTGACCGCAATTCATAGTCATCCTTCAAAGAAATCATGTTTCACCTGAAATATAAAGTTCCTATAAATGCTGTATACTTATATAAAGTTCCTATAAATGCTATAAAATTCCCGTGAATGCTACTACTCGGTGAGACCTAATGGAGGAAACAAAACAGCAAACAAATACTCGGCGATTAGTTCGCTGCAGCTGATGACTTAGTGCAACTTTTTTTGTCCCAGGTTCATTGATCACCATAGACAAACCTTAACGATTTCCCATTTTTTCAAGTTTCTGCCCCAGCTCTTGGTGCTGAGCTGGTTTGCAGTCAACACAAAAGGTACAGCGTGCTGTGAGTTTGAAATGTGACCCTCCACAAGGACACGCCACGCAGGGTTTGTCTGCACGCAAATTTGCATCGGTTTAAAGACAGTGATGCAACTTCCTGTACAGACACGATCGTGGTGGTTTAAAGCAGACTTTTTTTGTGGCTTACTTAAAACCCACCCCCAAACAATTTAAATTGGACATATTGTGGCTTAGAGTAAGACATACTGGTACTTAAATAGGTTTTTTCCCACCTTCAGTGTTGCATCCGTAGTTTAATCAGTGCAAGTCCATGTGTGTCCTTAGATCCATACCACATGCAAAAGGATGCATTGAATCTAAATTACATTTCTATGAATAGTCTCTGACTTTTATTATTTTGTTAATAATTCTGTGGACACATTTTTGCCAGAAATTGCATAGAAGGTAAGAAGTTCTGGTTGCTGTAAATACCAAGGATTATTCATCCTCATTTTCATTACTAAAGCCATAATCCTATAATGATGGAAAGGAACACTGTGGGAATAAACTGGTTTACATGGGAATACATGTTTGCAGAAGGTTTTTGTTCACAATGTGCACCGGCCTGACAAACACGTGTCCCCATTTGCATCTGTCCCCCAAGCGGGACTTGCAGAGCCCTTAATAAAATTAAAAATAGCCAAATGGGCATCAGTGAGTTGTATGTTTCTGAGAGACAAGCAGTTCTGGGTTGCTTGATGTTGCTGGCCTATAGAAAGCAAATAATGCCCCGGTTGACGTGAGTGCTGGTTCTTGTCATTGCACTGCTGGCATTTCAGGCCCATATCAAGATTAGCACAGGATAAATACTGGAAAAATGTAATCACTAATTATTATGCAATGAAAACAAAAATGCCAAACTTTGCACAGAACCTTATTCACAACAAATTATACAACCAGCTGTAATCAAGGTCATTTCAATCTGAAAGCATTTTCTATTGAAATCCACAACAATATTCAGGCCCCGTTCATTGCCCAACAGCGAGAAAGCCACAATTGCTCTTGTGTGGCTGGATGCCCCGGGGTGGTGGGGCTGGGTCCCGCGAGGATGCACCCACCAGAGCCCTCTCGCCCGCCGAGGAGCCGCCGAGGAAACCAGCACAGCCTGCACATCTCAGCCTTTTTATCTTGAATGTCAGATCCAAGCATGACTCACACATTTCCAAAACTGCCGTTCCCTCCCGCCGGCGTTCGCTCGGTCCCTTTCCACTTGAGCAGCTTCGGGGGGGTGCACGCGTCGCTCTGCAGACTGTGTTTTAAGCCGAGGAGGTCCTTGGGACCGAGCAGGTCCTCAGGTCACTCTTACTTCATGAGCCTCGTGCATGGGGTCACCTGCACGCACGCCCCAGGGACCAGCCCTCGGGGTTTGGAGCTGGGCATCGGTGCCGGGGCAAGCCAGACCCTGCCTGGCTCTGCGCTGCTGGAGCTCGGCTGGTCTCTGGGAAATTTGGCTGGGGCTCAAGCTTTTGCAACAGGGGTTTATCCATGCTGTTACCTAAGCTGGAGAGAGCGGCGGGGTTTCTGGAGGGACACCCCACAGAAGCGCAGGAAAGCTGCGGGCGAAGGGGCACGAGCAGGGAGGGGGATGCTCTGAAACCTGTCGCTCAGCACGTGGAGGACTGCAAGAGATGGTTTTGTAGTTAAGGCTCGGTGCGAGGCCCCCAGAGACCCGAGCTCAGCTGCTGCAAGCCTCCAAGAAGAGCTCTGTGTCTCCACGTCCCACCCGCACAATGGGACAATAACCCTCCCTCGGTGCCCGGCCGCTGGTGGGAGAGTCCCCCACGGCAGCTGTGACACGGACCCACTGCCCCGCTATGAAAGGCAGCCAAAAATGTAAAAAATGCTGGCTATGCTTTCCTAAATAAATGCTGAAGCTTTGTTAGACAAGACCTAGCAGTTCTCCCTGTGGCAGCACCAGAAGTAACTGTGGAAACTCTCCGGCGCGATTCAATTCCTTTTCTGGAGTGACTAACACCTCTATTATTCCCATCTGACCTCTGCAGACATCCTGCCACGCAATTGTGTAAAACTCTGCGTCGAGAAAGATAACCGGGCCTAAAATTAAACCATCCAGCACGTTTTTAATATTAGCACAGGCAAGGAGTGAATTCCTCCCAGGTGGAATTCACCTCTTTTTGAACAAGCAAGGAAAACCAGCCCTCAGTACCATACCACCAGCAGTAACGTGCTGGAAATCATTTGGCTTTTTACTTCGTGAGCCCCTGGGACAGCTTGTTTTGATCGCCCGGCCCGGGTAGAGCCTGTTCGGTGCAGGGACTTGCCCTGCTGCCGCTGCGGGGCACAGGGTGCTGAAGGAGGTCCCAGCACCGCCTTGCAAACGCAGCCGGAGTCTTATTCGATAGAGACGGGCAGGCTGGGGACGCGAAATGAGAGAGAAGATACCCGCCATGTGAATAACCTGGTGTAAACCGGAGCCTCGGGGTGTCTTTGGCTCGGGAAGAGCAAGCGCTGCAGCACGCAAGGCAGCGCCAAGCCGCAGCAGGGGTATCACCGGGTGCTTCGGCTGCAGTCGGCTGGCTGCCCCGTTTTCATTCAAATACAGTTTTCCATGAAAAATAACCCTCCGGACTTTGCCACGGTGTCTTTTTCGCAGTGAACTCCACAGGCAAGTCGGGCTGTAAGATTCTGGAAGCTTCTTTGCACGGCCCGGAGGGCAGCCTGGCACTTTGGGGTGCAGCAGGCGCCCGTTGCCTTGCCCCCCCAGCCCCAGCAGCATGTGCAGGTTGGGGCAGGAGGGCTTCGCTCACTCCGACAGCGTTTGGAGAAGAAGGACTCTATTTTTGGGGACAGAAAATCTGAACTGAAATGCACCCGGATGAGCCTGCAACGTCGCTGCAGAGCTCCGGCCGTGCCGTGCCTTACAGAGAGCCGCAGAGCGCCCGCACCGGCTGCGTCCTGAGCACGGAGCCCCTTGTCCCTGCCGTCTCCCACCAGATAAGCTGGCTCGGGGAGGCTGCTGGTGGAGAGCCCGAGTGATGGAGGCTGCCTGCGCCAGCCGGTGCTTTCCCCGTCGGTCCCGCCGGCGCTCGCTGACCCTGGGGAGCCCCGTGGCTCTGGGATGGGGCGGCGGGTGCCTCGCCCACAGGGCAGAGCAGTGTGGGGCCCACACTGGACCAGTGCACACCAGTGCACACCGGCGCAGCCAGAGCCCTCGTCCCCCCAGCTCCCAGGTGGGATTTTTGCACTCTTGTGCTCCCTCTGCTGGTCCGCAGCCTGGCGCCGCTCCGGCACCGCTCCAGCACTGCTCCGGCACCGCTCCGGCACCGCTCCGGCATCGCTCCCGCACCGCTCCGGCACCGCTCTGGCACTGCTCCGGCACCGCTCCCGCACTGCTCTGGCATTGCTCTGGCACTGCTCCGACACCGCTCCCGCACTGCTCTGGCATTGCTCTGGCACTGCTCCGGCACTGCTCCGGCACTGCTCTGGCACTGCTGAGCCCTTGGGTGCTCTCCAAGGCCAGCAACACCCCAAAGCACGCCTGCAGTGAAGGAGAGGTGCCCAGTGCCAGCTGGGCAGAGGGGTGCTGCGGGGTTTGCACTGAGCAGGGCGGCACAGGATCCAGACAGGATCCACCCATCCTCAGCAACTGCACAAAAACCCTCCCCAAAACAAAAGCTTTAAAAAACACCGTTGGAGTGATACTACAACACAGGTCTGTGATGAAGAGTATACAAACTGGACCGGTGCTGCAGGGATCACTTTATAAAGTCGCACATGGGCACGGACAGGACACTCTGGATTTGTCACCCCATTTTTTCCAAGCACACTGGGTGGCTTTTCGCACCAACACCTCCACAGCGGGCACTGTTTGTGTAACCTGTGCAACACACCACCACCGTCAGAGGCGACCTGCCTCGCTCTTACGTTGCATGGGTACAGCTGGCCACCAGCGTGCCACCCGCGTGCCACCAGCAGGGAAGGAGGACACCAGCACGGAGCAAAGGCAGCAGGTTAGCTCAGTGGCCACCAGCCACCGTCCTGCCAAAGGGGACAGGGAAGAACTGAATCGGGTGAGGACATTGCAGTGCGAGGTCTGGTTTGCAGGCTGTGCTCCATGATTTCATGCGGTTCTCCTGCGTTGTCTGTCTTGGCGATACTTGCCAGCTTTATTAGAAAGCTGGTTGTTGTTTCAAGGCTGCTTTCTAGCAGTTATTGCCAACTAGGGACGGAGGTGGGGGAGCTGCACTCTGCATGGCGTAAATGACAGCTGCCAAGACACCTTCTCCAAGGCCCTGTAAAAGCCCGGTTACGGCTCAGGCTGCCTCTCTCAGCCAGACATCCCGGAGAGTCCTGTCCTGTCCGGCGCAGCCAGCCCTGCCGGCTCAGAGCCCCGTGTCCCCATCCCCATCCCGGCATTTACAGCGATGTCCGGCTGCCCCACTCACTGCCGTGGTTTGGTCGCACTCCTGATGTTCCTGGGACTTGGAGAGGAGCCACTGTTTAATGGAGGTGAAATACCTTCCCCAGGCGAGCTGAACCCCTCGCTGTGCCCCAGGAGCAGCCCGGCATGATGGGGAGCTGGAAGGCAGTGAAGGAAAAGGATGTAAATTGACAACAACAACAACAAAGAATGCTGTTATCCTTCCCACACAGCCTCCTCTTCATCCCCAGCGCTGCCACTGCAGCCCAAAATCCGGGCAGCTCCACGCAGGGTCCAGGTTCAGCCTTTGATGGGGGCAACGAGCAGCCTGGCAGCTCCCGACAGTGCACGCTGGTGTTCGTGCTGTGCAGATTCGGCATTTCAGAACTGCTTTCCAGACCGAACAATAAATCCTGAAACCAAGTGTGGGGTTCTCTGGAAGTCACTGAATTCAATGGCTGAGCCCTGCAACAAAGCCTCTTCCTGAGCGCGGTGGCTCCCTGCCCGCCGTCCTCCCCGGGGGGACGGCAGAGGCGGCAGGGAGGAGGTGAGCCCTGGCTCAAGTTTGTAAACTGCGACTGCTGGAGAAAACAAAACCTATCCAGAAGTTTCGGTAGACGCTGATGCCTTCCACCCATGCGCCCGGTCCCCAGAGGTGGCCAGCGCCGTGAGCTGCTGCTTTTCCCCAGCCCCAAGGCACCCACCTCGCTGCGGGGCACCCGGCCAAAGCCGCCGCGGGGGCAGCTGCCGGTGCGTCTGCCAACACCAGCTGCAAGCGCTGGGTGATGCCCCACAGACATTTCTTCCCGTGCAGAGCTCACCGTTGGTTTCTGCGCAGCACGGAGCTATTCCCATCCAACCACCACCCCACGCCCCACGTCCCTCTCAGGTCTCCTGCTCCGCGTTGGCAGGGGACGGCCACCCATCGGTGCAGGCACCCACCCGTCGGTGCAGGCACCCACCCGTGATCCCCGAGCAGCACTGCTAAAATGAACAAGCTGCTTCTGCATTTTGCAAATTGCCTGCGAGGAGGCGAAACGCCGCGTCTCGCCAGCCGCTGCAGAGCCGTGGCAGGCTGGATGGGCGCAGCCGGTGACCCCCACCACGGGGCATTCTCCAGGTAAAGCCTCGTCAACGACCCTTTTGCTTTGCACAACTTATTAGGCAAAATATTTTCCAGAGAGAAATCCCTCATCTTTCAAAATTGATCCCTCTGCTTTCTGGGAGCATTTTTGTGGATGCAAATAAACGGTTAAACACATGGAGTTGTCTCCCGTGTTAACTTTCCTTGGTATCATCGACAGCTGCTTTCCTTTCAGTGCATGAAACCGCAAAGTTGAAGTAAGTGAAAGTGTAGAAGAACCAGGGCTCCCATGGTGCAACCTTCCCGACCAGGGGCTGATAAAATGAAACAGTAAAAGTTTTTGCATGGTTGAGAATAGCCCCGTTATCTCTCGTGGAGGCAGCAAACCTTCCTCTCCGAGGAGTAGGTGTGTTGGCAGCGCCGGGCCAGGCAGCCCCCGGCACGCACGTGCTCGAGGAGAAATGCTACAATATATTGCCATATACTGAGAGACACAAATAAACTCCATTACTGGTGTTAAATCTCCAGTGAAATTATTTCTCCAAATCTCCCCCAAACCAGATGTAGAAATATTTAGCTACCTCCACACTCCTCCAGCCCCGAGCCTGAACAAAGCGTTTCGGAGCAGACGAGAGGCAGGGGGAGGTGGAAACCGTGACTGGTTTCAGCGAAACTCATGGATTTCCCAATTCATGGTATCATTTACTGACATCACGAAACTAATTTGGGCTTTTTCTTCTGTCTCTTTACAGTTAGGTATTTTCCCCAAGAGGCTGAAATTTCTCTTTCTTTCAAACAAAATTGGATTTCTTTCCTGTAAGGAGTACAGAAATGTAGATCCCATTCCCAGAAGCGAGATTCAGAAACCACTATTTTTTTGAATTAAAATATTTTATTAGACGTAGTCAGTTCAAAAGACTAAACGAAAAGGCAGTGGCTCAAATAGACCATCTCATCACCACCTCCCCAAATCACATATCAGGCTGGAAAACAAAAGGGAGGTCGCCTTGCTTCCCTCCTCGCTTCGTCCCGTGGGTTACACAGCCCTGCTTCTCTGCAGGTTTCCATGTCTCCCACCTCCTCGGTGCGCTCCCGTGAAGCCGGGATGCTCAGGACCATGCGCGCATCCCCCACGGGCAGGGTCCGGCCGGGGCAGGGTGCCAAGCTGCACCGTTCCCGACCGTGCTTCCCCGGAAGCCGACGTCTGCCATGCGGCCGTGGCTCTCCCACCGCCCTCCTGGGCTGCAACCGGGGCGCAGCGGTGGGAGACAACCCACGAGACACCCACCTTTGCTCCTTGCCCACCACCCACCCGGACAAGAAACCAGCCTCTGAGCACAGAGCCCTCCCTTCCGCAAACCATCGCGGCAGCAAACCCGCAGCCGATGGGAGCATGGCCTCGTTTTTGAAGAGCTTGATTTTCCTTCTCCAAGGAAGAGATCTCCCTGCCCCCTCCATTAAATGACACTAATTATTATAGGGGAGACCTTATCGCTCTCTACAACTGCCTGAAAGGGGGTTGTGGTGAGGTGGGTGTTGGTCTCTTCTCCCAGGTAACTAGTGAGAGGATGAGAGGGAATGGCCTCAAGTTGCGCCAAGGGAGGTTTAGACTCAATATTAGGAAAAATGTCGTTACTGAGAGAGTGGTCAAGCATTGGCACAGGCTGCCCAGGGAGGTGGTGGGGTCACCATCACTGGAAGTGTTCAAAAAACGTGTGGATGTGGCACTTCAGGACATGGTTTAGTGGGCATGGTGGTGTTGGGTTGATGGTTGGACTTGATGGTCTTAAAGGTCTTCTCCAACCTTAATGAGTCTATGGTTCTGTGATTCTATGATTCTATTTCTCGTGGTTTTCAGCATCCACTGAAATAAATAATGCTGGGTGAACTCAGGCACTGTACGCGCTTTTTAAATTGTGCAGCTCGCAAGGTGGATGGTGACCACAGTACGCCGCGCTTAGACGTACGTGTGCATTTCTGCGGGCAGCTCTGCTCCGTCCTGTCACACCTGGTTGTGTCCTCCCCACCAGCACTGTTCGAAAACAGACCCATTCCCAGCAGGACCAGCTTTGGGGCTGGCCTGGGGCCCGATCCTGCACCCCATCCTGAGAGCAGCCTGGAGGTGCTGCCCGCACCCTCTCCTCACTGCCTGCACGCCCTTCTCCTGTTCCCCGTGAGAGCGACGTGTTATCACACCCATTTGACTTGACATTTCATGAAGGCGCAGATGAACACCGAGAGCAGAGAGAAACACTAATTTAGGAAAAGTACTAATTAAATGTATTCTGGGTGGTCTCATTTTGGCGTTTTGCCTTTTGGGTTAGACTGGTTTTGCTGCCTCTTCCTTCTCTCCCACGTTTTCTCCTCTCTCACCTTCCCCAGCGCATTCGCACCTACAGCCGTCCCTGCCGGGGATTTCCGCGGCGGCTGGCCCCGGCGCCCGGGGGTGGCACAGCCCCGCTGCCGGCCCCCGCTCGGGCACAGGGCAGAAGTCTACCTGCAGTTCCCCAGGCTGCGTGGCATCCTGCCCCGGCAGGCAGAGCTCCGGCCGCCTTCAGCGCAAGCCGGGGCAGGTCACAGAGACACGGAGGCATCGCGAGCCCCGGAAAGGGATGCAGCTTCCGAGAGACAGACGTCCAGCGACGATGCTAAGCAGCTATTTCCTTATATTGCTTCTTTCTCTATGAACAACGCTACAGTTTGCTGTTTCAGTGGAAAGCATAAAGCTATTATTAGATTTCACTGGAATGGGGCCAGATGTGGCAGGTAAGTGCCTGGTGCCCTGTCCCAAATGGCACTATTTTAAGGGCATCGACAAAGCGGTGGGTAGCGCAATCGCCCTCCATGCTGCATGCAGGTTTTGGCCTCCCGCTCACGATACCTAATGCAACATCTCCTCTTTGCATCTAGGACAACATGAGAAGTGCGATCTGAAGCCTGTTTTGCTGTTGATCCTGCACTGTGCATCGCTGAATTAATTTCCATGCGGTTTTGCACGGACACTCAGATCCTGAGTGGCTTTAAATTCCATATTCACCCCTGAAGCCTTATTGCAAAGGGGAGGCACAGTGAGACAGAAAGCTCTGGAAGAAGAGAAGATGCAAATAAAGTGCCTCCCCACGAGCTCTGCCAGTGCTGGCATTATGGTACAAACAACTCTTCTTCATCCTCCTCCTCAGACTGGAAAACACTCTTGTACAATAAGTGAAAATCAGTGTACCAGGATGGGGATTTTCCAAAGCAATGAAGGCTGCTATGGGAGCTGGGTCCCCCAAAAGCCCCTTGAGTTAAACTTACCCCCAGGCGGGGGTCCAAGAGCCACCAAAGCAAGTGGTCATGGGCTGGAGGGCCACAGATCTGCTGTGTGACCCTTCCCAAAGCCTTTCCACTCCTTCCCAGGGTGGGAAACCAGGGACACGCCAGCAGTCAGAGTGCTTGGGACCGACCTGCCAGGCACTCTCCAGTGTTTGGACTCTCCCTCCTGTCCTCCATATGTCCAGCCTTAATGTTGAAAGCAAACCTCTGCCAGGGACCTCCAGAGCTGCTGGAAGAGCAACGATCACAGTCCAACACCCAGCATGGGAACAAGCTGCCTACAGACAGCCAAGGGCAAGGTGCTCCCGAGGAATATCACAGCGAGAGGCTTAAACTGAGCCGTGAGAGCACGCTGCCAGCATGCGGGCATGCTGCTCGGGACCCTCCCCGGCTCCCTCCTCGTGCTCTGGGCTGGCCATGGAAATGGAGCTGGGTCTCCTGCGCAGGAGTGGTCCATGGGGCGACCAGAGGCTCAGAGAAGCATGTTTTCCTGCTAGCTTGTTGGGTGTCAGCTCTCAGGGACGCACGGCTTCGCTGCTTGGGTTTTCTTTTCCCCAGTCCTAGGAGCTGGCCTTTAGGATTAATACGTCTTCCAGGTAAACAGCCAGGAACCAGACTGCCTTTCCTAGGAGGAGGGCCAAGGCATCTAAAGCCAATCTCTAACCTACCATTTCACAGACTCCGCACATGTCTAAGGGATGCCTCCTGGGGCTAGTGCCTTGAATTGTACAAAACGACTCTTGGACGGTATAATGTAATACTACGTGTCACATGGCAGAGGTCCATGGGATGGTCAAGGAGCACAATACAAAAAATATTCAGCTGGAAATATCAATTTTCCCACTCTATCAGCATAACAAGGACTTTTGCAAATGTCTGATGTCGGGACTGGTTTATATTACACATGTCCCTGTCTAATCTACAGCTCTATTAAATAATACAATTATCCTATCATGACATTTTGCTTTGCCAGGAGAGCACAATATTTATACGTACATGCCCACAGTACTGCATTTATGACAGGATACCATATTAATGACAAATTGCAAGTTTGGTAACACAAATCAGAAAAAGTTTTAAACCTGCTGGCTTTGGGGAACTAAGATAAGCTTGTTTAGACACAGAAAAATTGCAAGAGCAGACGAAGTCATCGTATGCCGTTTGAATAAATGTTGATCTTCAAAATTGTTAACAGCTTTGCACTCAGAAGCTGGAGAGCTGCTGTAATAGATAATTCCTCAATGCTATTTCAAATGCATGACAGTAGAGCTGCTTTCAAGACACGAGCGGCTCCTCACTCACGGGCCAGCCCAACTTCTGCCAATGGCACTTGCTTAAGGACGAAGCCAGAAGACATTGCCACGGCCAACACGCCGGTGGTTATCCTGCAGCGAGCCATGCTCCTGCTTCTCGCAGCAAGAGAAAACAAAGCGGAAAGTGCTCCAGCCCTTTTCGGAGTGACCCTGACGTGCAACTCCCCTCCCGCCCCTCCGAGCTCTGTGTTTTGTATCCTGCCTCCGTCCCCTCTCATGCTGCATCAAAAAACCTCCGCAGCAGTTTCGGGTCGTGTCTCACGCAGCAGCATCTCCTCCTCTGCCCTCCTTCCCGCGGCTGCTGGATTTGATGCGTCCATGGGGAGAGCTCACACTGCAGCCAAGCTCTCGAACCCAAAATGGCTGGAAATACCCAGGGAAACGGGTCTGAGCTGAGCCGGGGCTCTGCACAAGGCCCAGGTCGCAGCAGCAATGCTAAGGCTTTGCCTAGGACAGGCTGGAGTATCTCACTCTTGCCCGCCCTGAATTTACTTAGAATATTTTACAGGCAATTTTCTATGGAGATGTTGGCCGCACTATCAACCCGCTCCCTCCCCTGCACATAATCAAAATATTTTGATAACCAAAAAATGTCAGGCAATACAGCAAATTTTGCAGTAAATAAATAGAGCAAATAACTGCAAAGACAAGGAGGGGAGGAGTGGGGAGCTGGTGCCTCTGCAGGAAGTTCTCCATACTTGAACAACAAAAAAATCCTTTAAAATTATTGTTTTGATAAAAATAGTCTTTTTTCTACAAAAATAATTCCCCCCCTCGTGGAAAATGGAGGCTGATGGTAGGGAATCTCCTACTGCTCGTTCACACCGCTCTGCTTTGGAGGGCCAGCGCTCCCTCCGAGAGCACGGCACAGCCCCGCGGCACAACCGTGCGTTGGCCCAGCAAAGGCCAAGCCGCTCTTTGCAGCAGAGAGGCAACGATTAGATGAATCGCCCGGCAAACCAGCCCTCGGCGAGATGCTAAACACATACCAAATATGTGTGACAAATTGCAATGACAAGGTTGCGCTGGCAGGCTGGATGGCGGGTAATGAAATCCCTGTCCAGACAGTGCTACGCTCCGGGCACCCTTTGAGCCAAGAGAAGGCGAGAGATGCTGCCAAAAACCCATCGGCGTGACCACCACACCCATTGTCCACACCGCAGCGAGTGGCCGAGGCCACCGACGGTGCCCGGGAAGCCGAGGTTGGGACGCTCACGCCACGCACAAAGCTGGGGGGAACTGCAAAATGCCAGAGCTGGTGCACAAGGTCGGGTGGAGGAGACCCACAAAGAAACAAAGCACAAACCCAACCCTTAGGTCCGGTCGCAAGGGACCGACGCGCCGGAGGAAGGGTTAGCGCAGAAGCCAGGGCTCGAGATGGGCAGTGCCCTGCGCCCGTGGGGTATAACGCAATAAACAAAAGGCATGGCTCCCCGCTCCGCATGTGGGGAACCACCAGGTGCTGTGGCCATGCACACACACGCCTGCTCCCCGCCACCACCCCGGGCACCCCGCGCTGCCCACCCAACGCTCCCTGTGCCCCACGCAGCCCCCGCAGACACAGGGACCCCCTTTTCCATGCCAAACCCCAGCGCCGGGATCCGGTTTCGGGGCTGGCCGGACACTCCCCCAGAAGCAGCCAGAGTTTATTAGCCCAGTAGCTGTGGCAAGTTCCCAGGCTGGGCAGGATGCTCCGGCAGCGAGCCGGGGGGGAGTGGGGTCCGCACAAGGCTCTTGCTGCAGCAGGAAAGCAAGGGCAGCGCGGGCAGCACAGCTCTCACACCCCAGGGGCTACTTTTGAAGACACATCTCTCTTCGGCCACTTGTCCCCTCCGACGTCCCACTCCCCAAAGGGCACGTAACCTCCAGGCTTTTTCCTTTATTCCCCTCCACTTGCGGACGCCAAGGTGAGCCCGGCATTTGGGCCGGCGCGGGACAAACAGAATTGGTCTCTCCAAAGAAAGTTTCCTACCTTTGCCAAGAACCCGCCGGACAGACGGGCTCGGCCCTGCTACGAGAAGCATTTCATCAGGCACGTTTCCTACGTGTGGTGTGGGGATGTTTGGCTTTTTTACGGGTTCCATAGCTGCCGCCCCTGCAAAGGCATCACGTTTTGACTATTGGACAAGCCCCAACCCGGCCGCGTGTCCGGACGCCGCAGGCTGGAAAGCCAGCGGGCCTCGTCGCCGCTCGCCGCTTCCTCTGGAGCGAAACGGCGACGCAGCCAGCGCCGGCGGGCTGCCGGGCACGCAGCGCCCGGGCCGCGGCCCCGGCGGGGCGGGTGTGCGCGCGGGAGGGCGGCACGGGGGAAAGCAGCGAACGGCTTCGCTGGGGTGTTTTGGGCTCCCCGTTTCCAGCCCCAGCGATCTGCGGGGCGCGTCTCTGCTTCAAGGTGGCGGCCGTAAAGCATCCATCTGCAAAAATACCCCAGCAAACGCCACCCCTCGCCCTCCCCCCCGGTTCCTGCGAGCAGCATTCATTCCCTGCTCTCGCTGTAGATCCGGCATGCCGAGTCCTTTCTCCCCAGGAGTATTCTCCCTTTACAAAGCAAGATCATAAAGCAGTGACATAATCCAAGCTTGGCAAACACTTTTGCTGATGTTAAGCCAGTGCCTTTCGTGGTTCTCACTGCTGCTTTTGCATCCACGATGTAGATGGTGCAACCGGCTGATTAAACGTGCAGGAGCCTCTCAAGATACCATTTCATCTGAAACGCTGACATTTATATTTGACATTCCAATAAGTGTTGGTTTGGGGTTTTTTTTTAATTAGTTCTCGCAAGGGTCGGACACAGCTACACAATGAAGCTCTCCATAGAATAGGTATGATTCAAACAGATGAGTCCTGGCCAGACTTCCTAACCCATCTACCTTGCAGCGGAGCCTCGAAGCCAAATTAATTAGAGGCCACCCACAAGTAGATGTGAGAGGTGTAGGTGAATCGCTTTGCCCATTCATTCCCCGCCACCTCTGCTGGGATCTCGACGTACACGCCAAGGGTGAGTGGGAGGGCTCTGGTGCTAAATAAATGACTCGATTCCTTTCGTTTTGACACCAAAACACAGCCAGGCAGCGGGGCCGAGTAGTAAACAATAGTAGTAATGCAGGGGAAAATAAAGAAAAAGAAAAAAAAAAAAGACGCATATAAGATGCCTCAATGAAGAGGTGTGATTGTTGGCAAAACGTGTCCCGTTTGAGTTTATGGGATGTACGGAGTCTTTTTATTACAGATACTTTTTGCTGTTAGCGTAATAAAAAAGGACCAATTGTTTCTGCCATCTGAGAAAACTCTTGGTGGAACAGGCAGAAATCCAGGAATAATTAAGAAAATAATAGTGCACACCCAACAAGAAAAACATTATTTGTTTAAAGATGAAGTCCCTCCAGAATACTTGGTAGTGATTGCGTTTCTTTCAAAAGGGGGGGAAAAACCCTTCTAAATGAAAAGCAGCAGCCATCAGCTAGTTTCTAAGATCTCAAGTGGAAAAAGCGCAGGGCTGTAATACCCTTCAGTGGTAAGACTTTTTCCGTTTTCACTGCTCTTATCAGCCTCTGCAAGTTGCAAAATAGTAGTGTTTTGCCCTTACATGTTTCCATCAGAGGATCAGAAGCACTTCACAAAGCAGAATAATTGAGCTTCACTGCTCACCTGTGAGAACAGAGCAATTATTTAGCAACAGGGTTTGGTGGGTTGTTTTGTTTTTTTTTTTTTTGCTGTTTGGGGTGAGGGTAGAAGAACTGCAACGGGAAAATTATGAACCCACCAAGACAAAAAAGAGACTTCACGGCTTTGCCCACTCCCAATGATTGATGTGAGAAGCCTGGAAGTTTCTGACCTCCAGATGCGGGTTGTCCGTTCGGAAAGGGCCACTGTGCGCCAGCATCACTTTTTCCCCAGCGTGCCAGGCTTCCCCCCGGCACAAACCACTGTCCTCCCAAACTCTGACCCTTCAGATTAAAAAATCTTCAGAAAATCGTGTCTCCAAACCGCTCGACTTCCCTGCAAAGCTTGTCACGGTGTCATCCCGCACCCGGGATGTGCGACATTGGGCCCCGAAATCCTCCTCCCGTGGCTCCGGTGTGACCGGGGCAGGTTATAAAGCCGCGCCAGGCGCGCTCGGGGACGCGGCGGGGAACATCTCCCGGGCCCGCGGGCCGGGGAAGAGCAGGCCGCCGTGGGGTCGGTGCTTGTGCAGAACTCGAGTATCACAGTAATAAATGATAAACCTCAGCCTGGTCTCGTGGGCGGCGTGGGGACAGCAGCACGCGCCGAACGGCAAGAAAGCAGCTTCCACCCACCCAGGACTGAAACAGCATCATCCCCCCTCTCAGGCGAGGCTGCAGACCATGGCGGGCAGCGGAAGGCGCCCGCCTGCCCCAAGGGCAGAGCTGAGGCTCAGTCCCGTGCAGATCCTGCGATTTCTCTTTTTTCCCCCCATTTTCTTGGAAGAGCGTTTTCTTCTCCACGCGGCTTTTGGCTGCCGCCGAGGTGCGGAAGCCCCGGCTCAGCGCTCCGCCACGGTCCAGAGCCAGGAGCAGGTGAATCCCGCCTCCCCGGGCCTCGGGGCGACCCGCGGCGCTGTCCTCCGCCGCTCCGAAAGGCAGCCGGCCTCCACACCCACGCGGGAACGTGCCCACGGGGATGCTCATCCCCCGCCCCTGCCGCCCCGCCACACCCAGCCCGGTACCGGCAGCTTCGCCCCGTCCCGTCCCGTCCCGTCTCGTCCCGTCCCACCGCACCGCCCCGCGCCCCGCGCGCAGCCCGGCTGCCACCGCCCCGCTCCGCCCCGCCGCGCGCGCCCCCGCGGCCGCCCCGTCCCCGTCCCGCCCCGTCGGGCGGTGCTGCCACCGCCCCCGCTCCCAGCAGCCCTTGCGGCCGCCTACAATGAGATTTGCGAAGTTTTTTCGGTTTCGGCGCCATTTTCGAGTGGACTCGGAGGTGAGGAGGGAGGGCGGGCAGGGCGGCGGGGCCGGGGCGCCGCGGGGGGCCGACTGCCGCCCCCCCCTCCGTCCCTCCCCCGCGGGCGGCACGGCACGGCACGGCGGGGGGGGCGGCACGGGGGGGCGGCGGCGGGACGGGGCGCGCTGCGCTGCCCGCCGCCGGGGGGGAGGGGGGGGCACGGCGCGGCCCCCTCCCGCCGCCGTGGGCGGGGTCGCACCGCTCCCCGTGGGGGGGTGGGGGACACGACACCGGGACACGGGCCCGGGAGAAACTTGGAGGGGAAAAGGGGGGAAAAAAGCTGTAAAAAAACTTTTTTTTGGCGGGGGGGGTGGTGAAGAGCGGCGGCACCGAACAGCGCCCGCGCGCGCGGCGCCGCCCCGCGCTGCACAAAGGCGGCACCGGAGGGGGGGGGGGGGGGGGCGGCCCCGGGGGGCGGCGGCGGCGGCGGCAGCGGCCCGTGACGCAGCGGCAGTGACAGCGGGAGCGGCCCCGGGGGCGGGGGGGGGCTCCCCCTCCCCCCCCCCCGGCTGCCGCCGACCGGACCGTTAGGGCGGGAGCGGCGCGCGGCGCCTTCCCCCCGCGCAACGCGTGTCCCGCGCGGGGACGCCGTTCCCACGTGGGTGCGGGGCGCTCCGCCGAGCCCCCCCCCCCCGCGACGCTTTTTTCTTGTGGGTTTTTCATTGCTAATAGTTTTTATATATTTTTTTTGCGTGGCGGGAGCCGCGCCCGCCCCCCGCAGGTGTGGCCCGGGCTTGGTTTTGGTGGTGGGTTGTTTTTTTGCCCGTTTCCCTCTGTTTTTTTGTTTTTTTGTTTTTTTGTTTTTTAAAGAAAACCCGGGGAGCCCGGTGGCTGCCGGCGCCCGCTTCGTTCTGGCCTCGGGCCCGCGCTCCCCCACGGCCACCCGCGCTCGCCCCCAGCTCCCGCTGCCAAAGCGGGCGCACGTGAGAAAATAGTTTTAGACATTTAAAAAAAAAAAAAACTTTACTAGTGCAAAAAAAAAAAAAAAGGCGAAATAATTTACATTTTTTTTTTTAAATTGGCATCCAGCTTTTGCTGTGTTTTTCCCTCCCCCCCTTGCTGGTTACTCGCTTTGTACAGGAAATTTGAATATCCTGGCCAAGGCCGGCTTCCAAGCGCAGCTCTGCTGCGGTGATGGGAGCAACGCGCGCCGCGCCGGGGGTTTTTCCCATTTTAATTTATCCTAAATACAGTATTTTTCCCCACACGTGCATCGGGTACATAAAGACAATTTTTGTGCGTTGGGACAGTGAGTTTTCCAAGGTTAAAACATAAATCGCTCCCACCCGCAAAAAAAAAAAGGGGGGGGGGAAGAAATTGCGTGTTGTATGCGTGTGTAGGTGAGGGACCATCTGCCAAGTTTCATCATCTTCTGCTCTGAAGAAATCCAAAGAACTCCATTTCTCACCATCAACTGTGAAAGTCTGTATTTAGTTAATCCACTTTGGTGGGAAATATAGTAAAACTGAGCTGCTAATGCAATAAACATTTACGAAATATAAGAGGGAAGCTTTAAGTAATGCTTCAGGCAAACTGACCCAAATATTAAAAAAAAAAAATAAATTACTGTGCGCTTGTTATGTTTCAAATTAACGTTCATCTGACCAAAAAAAAAAGTGTTGTTTTTTTTTTTTTCTGTTCTTAACAAATAAACTTTACAGGAGTTGGGCTTCCAGATTTGTCCCTTGTTGTTAAAAACTGGATGAGATGACAGTGCAAAAAAAATGGAAGTAACAAGAAGCATCATACTTTTCTTCTCCTCAGCAGTGTTGAGAAAAAACTGTGGATCCTGGAATTTTACTGTGGATTTTACTGGTTTTTCTGGAGTACTGTAAGTTGACGTCTTATCCCGCAGGCCTTTGCGAGCACCAGTACCTCTCCCTCGTGTTAACAGCCCTGTCTTGATAAATACGGTCGATCCCGCTAGTAACAATGTTGGGGTCGAGTTTCAAATCGAGTGAAGTTAACGAATTAATTTTTTGCATTATTTGAATTTGCCCTTTGTTGCTGCAGTTTGGTTTCGGGTGTTCTGCCCCACCTAAGAGCACGTTCACGTGTGGTTTAACGCGTGAAAGGTACGCCGTGCTAAAATTAAAATGTTGCTCTAAATGCTGTTTTTTTTATGAAATGCATGCCGCTTCTCTGACCTTTTTCTGGGTAGATCAGTGAGGGAAAAAATACTTTTAATAAAGTGTGTGGGAAATCATCTGCTCTCATTCAGCTTTGACATAGGAACAGGGAGAAAATAAATTTTTATGCAGTTATTTTGTGCCACCCAGGAAGAGGTTTTAGCTGGCTAAAACACGCGTAACGGCGACTTTTTGCGCGACGTGCGCGCGCCGAGGAGATGCGCTGTAGATGCCCGTACAAATGAATGCCCGTACAAATGAAAGTAACTTGGCTGCGTGCAGTTCCCACGTCTGACTATTAGTGCTCTTTAATAGTCATTTCTCTTCACGCAGCCCTCGCTCGACTTCAGCAGCCTTGCGAGGCAAGTCGTGTCGGAAGCGTAATAGCTGGAACCATTTGGTGGTTGTCGATCAAGCATCGAGTCCGATTCCGGCTATTAGCCACATCTGTAAAGATTAATACGTGACTTTTGTTTAAATTTCATTGTTCAAAGGGAGGCAGGAATGAAAGTGGTGTGATTTTTCAGACCCAGGCAGAGACGAAGTGTTTCAGCGGTGCTACTCGCCCCCTTATTTTCGTTTTGTTACCGTAATTGTGTCTCGCTGATTAATGTCTGGGACCTTCAGCTGTAACAAGATGATTTATTTCAGTCTTTTTGTAAAATAGTAAATGCCTTTTTTTTTTTTTTTTAATTCTTCTTTCAAATTAGAACAATGACTTCAGGATTTGTTTGTGCATGCCTCCTGAAAAACTGTTTGATAGCAGCATTTGAGATTTTTTTTCCTGTGCTTTTTATAAATATATATATATAAAAATGCTTAATATTTACTTGTCTTTGAGCTTACCTAGCCCTGAAGTGTGCGAGTCAGCGAAGGCTCTGTATGCAAATCTGTGCTGTCATGGGTTCATATATTTATTTCCTTTCCTTTCCCACGGCGCTCTTTCTCACTTTTCTTTTCCTCCCCCCCCCCCTTTTTTTTTTGTTGTTTTTGTTTTGTTACAGTGTCAGTAGAGAGGGACTAGGTTGTGTTTTAAGGGAACCCTGTATTTCAGGGTGAATTTCTTTTGGTTTTGTGTGTGTGTTTGGGCTTGGGGCAGGGGGGTGTATTTTTTTTTACTTAATTGCCCAATATACTTTGGCAAGCAGAAGTTGCATTGTTTTGTGAACTACATTAATGGATTTCTGCATGTTCAAATTCCCCAGTTATTTGGGGGATTTAATTAAACCTCTGTAGGTGGCTGGCTTATGTAGATGACAGGTAGAAGTCTCGATTTCTAGAAATAGCTGCTGTACGCACCGCAGGCGTGGAGCTTGTGGCAGCAGAAGAGTTGCGGCGATGCCTTTGCATAGAGGTGGAGCTTTTGGGGCGGTTCTCTTGATATTTGGGGCTACCGGCACAGCGGGGCGGGGGCCCCAGTTCCCAGCTGTGGTGGGGTGCTGCTCAAAGGGTGGGGATGCTCCTGGGATGCTGCTTCCTCCGGCAGCAAGGGGCTGAGCGCCTGAGGGTGCCACCGACAAAAACCCCAACCCCCAAATAGCCTCTCTGCATCTTACCTGCTTGTCCTGAGGGTGCTTTATCCCCTAAATCAGCATAAATAAGATGTTTCCTTTGCTCCTGGTCTCCCAAGACCAATAAGCTGCTCTTGCTGCTGCTGTTTTAACCCCTTTGGGGAGGGGGGCTGTCTGCTGGCCGTGGCTGTGTGCGGTGCTTTCCTGCTTGGCCGCGGGGCTGCCGCTGGTTCCGGCTGGCAGGAGCCGTGTCGTCCCTCCTCGCCGTACAGCGCCGGGGTTATGATTCGGGGTTACCGGTGTGCCCTGGGTGCCGCTGCCCAGAGTCACGCCCCGGCGGCAGCGGTGCCGGTAGCTCCGGCTGCAGGAGCGGGGAGTGGAGGGATGCCATCGCTCGTCACGTTGCGGCATCGTAGTCTGCCCTAACTGGGGGTGAAAACTTGGGGTTGATTGTTCCCTAATTTTAAAATTGTTTGTGCCCATCCAAGACTTTGTGGCCTGTGCGTGCCTAGGGAGGGGATGCTCTGAGGCTGCCTGATGGCCCCGGTCCCCGCTCCTGGAGCGCGGCAGTGCCGCTGCGGGCGCCTCGTAAACCCTCCTGTGTGTTGCTTTCTAGTTCCCATTGAAACAGCCATCGCTTTGTGTCCAGGGAGAGTCGGCGCAGACGGAGCCGATGTGCCTGAGGTGAGTTGGGAAGGTAAGCTCGCGTGTCCGACCTGCTCCGAAATACCTGCGGCATCTGCACCCCTCTGGATAAAGGCAGGTTCCTCTGAAATGCGTATCCCTTCTCGGGCACCGCGCGGGTAGTACCTCAGGGAGGTCGAGATGAAGTCTGGTCATCCTGTTCAGCTGCCATCTTTCTGACTTAACATGGAGAATCCAAAGCACAAACTAAGTTTGAAAGGAGCTAAAGTGTGAGATGGGATGATTCAAACACAGGGCTTTCTATTGCTTAAAATAATTATGCTGTCATGTCATAAACACGCATGTTTTCTCAGGTATGTATTTCACTGCCTATCCCAAATTTCCACTTGCCCAATACCCGGTGCGAATGTTGATTTTTCTCTCTGTGCTAGAGAATATGCTGGTGGAGGTGTATTGAGCCCTCACTTTAGAAAGTCGTCTTGGCTGGAGAGAGCTCTTGCCCCCCTTGTTGAACTAGGCTGAAGACTGTTTTTTATATATATATAAAAACATAATTAAAACGTGAACCTTCAACACAATCAAAATGGATTCTAGAGCTGAGCTTGTTTGCTGTTGCCTTTTTTTTTTTTTAATCACTTGAAGAGATGAAAGAATTAAAACTACACAGGTACAGTCAAGTAAAACATTGTTACAGAAATAATTAATGGTAAAATTACGTGGGGGGTTGTTTTGTTTTAGCCTGTACAGGTTTAACGTTCTCTGGGTACTTGTTGGCTTTGCAGAAGTAGCAGTTGCTCATTAGAGAGTTGGACCTGATGCTGCCGGTATCGAGGACACTGAAGTGGTGAAAAAAAATACTGCTTTTTTGTTGGCAAATATTTGATTTCAAATTTGCAATAATTTGGCACAGGTCACAAGAGCTTTTGAAATTCCTGTTTTTAAGTTTGCTAAACAGGCAGGGACTGGGAGGAGGACAAACTGGAACTCGGCTAAGCGGCGTATTTAGGGCAAGGGGACAGCACAAGCATTTGAACTAATGGCGTCATTTCTGACATTGTTCAGGGTTTTTTGTGATGCTGCTTTTTAAGAAAATGAATTGAAGGAAGTTGTCACATAACTGGAGGGAAAAAAAGTCGAAAGGAAACACAAAAAATGTCAGGCTATCTGCAACGGCTCCTGTCGAGCCCTCGCAGGCTGGCGTGCGAGTGCCTCTGGCAGCTGCGTGCTTCAGAGCTCCAACCTCCTTTCTGCTCTGCGCTGGTATTTTCTTCTCTAGTACAGGCAGGGGAGGCAACAAAGTCCCAGGGTATCTTCAATTTCTGGCTGCATACAGTTTGTCCATTAAAATAGTAAATAATCATAATTGAGTCTTTAAAAAAAAAAAAAAAAGTGGTATTTTAGGTTTCCCAAAAGTCAAAATGAGCCAAATAAAAATATTTTCAGGAAAACTTAACAGGTTTGAACTGTTGGAATCTGTATCTAAATATTAACATTGTGACTCCTGGAAAGTCCTTCATGTTAGCAGCCCTTAAGAGGAAAGTGCAAGGTAACGTTTCCCCAGAGACCGTTTGGAAGGGCCAGGAAGGTTTGCAGGTCCGCTAGATCTGAAAGTGTAGATTTGCTGAGGCCTAAATATTTTTGGGGGTGTGGGGGAACAGTTTATTTCTGACTTTTGTTTCTGAAACTGGTTTGTTTGCACTGTGTAACTGCTTGTTCTCTTATAGTTACAGACTTTCTGATAGGACCCATGAAGAAAAAAAATACATCCCGTGGTGGTAATGCATGCACTTTAAATGTCTTCATTGTAGAGTGTTCTTCAGTACCTTATATCATGGTTTAAAAATATATATTTTTTCAAAATACCATTTGGAATGTCAACATTCAGTGGGCTTTGAGGAGATGTAGCAGCACATCATGGTTTGTAGGGACAAGGAGATACAGACCATTCTGGGCTGCCTCATTACCTCAAGGATAAGACAAGAAAGTGAGCTTCTGGTTATCATAGATGTGGAAGCTAACACATTCCCATGTATCTCTTTAGTTCAGTTGAACAGGTACGTGTAGATACGTTCTCTTGGTGCTTGTATCTGTGCACATCCTTTGCAGCTGCAAATACATTCCCGATGAGTTTGTGTGTGTGTCTCAGCCGGGCTGGCCCCGCAGGCAGGAAGGACTTCAGCTCCTTTTTGTTCTCCAGCATGGGCATGGCCGATGTTGGCCTGAGCGCCGTCCCTCGCCCATTGCTCCTCGGTCCTTTCCCTGGCAAAGGCTCGGCCAAGGTCCTCTGTTGGCCCGTGCTTGGGGGGGAAAGGGAGGGTCTGGAGGCCGTGGCGAGGCGCTGGGATGGAGAGCTGTCAGCAGTGCTCTAGCAGCACGTAAATACTGGAGTTTGGGATTGCCTGTTGCTCTCCAGTATTGCATTGCTGCTTTAGTGAGGCTGGAAATCGGTCCCTGCCGCAGGAGCCGGGGCTCTGGCTCTCGGGGTGCCTCCTCGGCACCCCCATGGTGCCTTCTACGCTGCTGCTCGGGGGCTCCCGTCTCCCACACCAATAAACCACTGCGGAGGCAGCAACGAACGAGGGCTTGGTGTCGTTAATGGGGAGGGGGCGGGGAGGGGGCTGCACCCCGACACCCCCGTACTGGTGGGGATCCCATGCCCCATCCCAGGGATGGAGCGGACAGAGGGCACGGCCAGGGCTGGGAAGCGGGGCCCGGCCCTTCCCCAGCATCGCCCATGGGGAGGGAGGGCCGGGGGGCAGAGAGGGGTACGGGTGTGCCCGGGGTGCTGGCCCCTGGGTGCACCCTTCCTCCAGCAGCTGGGGAGGGGTGTGGGGGACACGGGGAGCACCGTGGAGGTGTCTGGGGTGCTCCTGGGACAGCCCTGCTGTGGGAGGGTCCTCCAGCCACCCTGGGGGAGCCTGGGCCAGGCGCAGCCGGGGTGGGGGGCTGCCGGGGCTGGCACCAGTCTGGCAGCGCTCGGGCTGTGGGGGGAAGAGTTTGGTGGGCGTGGAGGGGTCTGAGGGTTTGTCTGCAGACCCATCCCGCAGGAGCACGCTCCTCCAGGGCAAGCCCGGCCCCAGGGTGAAAGGGTTTTCCTTCCTCCGCCCTTGGCATCGCACCACTCGCAGCTTCCCAGCCCTGGCAGGAGCAAGGTGTTGGGGGTGCTCGTCCTGGGAAGGGCTGGTGGAGCATCCATCCATCCATCCATCCATCCATCCATCCATCCATCCATCCTCTACGGTGGGAGCGAGATCGCCTGTCCTGCCAGCGCCAGGGCATCATTAACAGCCCCGATCCCGCAGTCTCCTGTTGAGCGCTGGCGGCTGCGAATCCCAGAGCTTTTGGTTTTTTGAGCTATTTTTAGGAATTAATAAATCACGGTCAATAGTTGCGGGGCAGGGGGGTGGCGGGGGAATATCCTCTTGCTGATTTACGGCTCCCGGTCTGCACGGTGAGCAGCGGCACCACCGTGAGATCCGCGCGAGGGACCCCCAGCACCCGAATGTTGTTTCTGGCTCGGGGAGGTGCAAAAGGTGTGCGCGTGGGTAGAGGCAGCTTTTAAAAGCCTCTCCCCACAAATGGGTCGAAGTCGCAGTATTTGGATACGCAACCAACCCATTTCAAATCAGACATCGGTATTCTCTCACTTGGGTCTGTAAAATGGTTTATTCCCGCTTTCTACGGTCAATGCCTTAATTGCCATGTAAAAATACTGCTTTCCCTCAGGAAAACAACTTAATGAATAACTTGGTTTACCGGGAAATTGGTCAGTAAAGTGATTAATTCTGAGCTTCTATACTTTTATTAATTTTACATCAGATTTTTCTTTTAGTAACGTTTTCTGTTAGCATTTATAGGTGGAGCGTAAGAGTTAAAAATCTGGTTCATTCCTTCTTTTTAAACCTCTCTGTTGTGGCCAGTTTGATTTTACTCAGCTAGAAAGAGACATTTCCACCTCACTCACAAACTCCTAAAGCTGTGCTTTCAGGCTGCGGTCGCCTGCCAGGATCAAAACCACTTGACAGTAACGGGAGACTAAAATCACCGCAGAGCTTTCGGAGCAGCGGGCAAGAATGAAATTTCGAGGCAATAGGAAAAAGCGATCCCAGGGGAGACAGAAGAACGCGCCCGTGGAGGTGGCCGCGCTGTGGGTCAGCAGCACAAGCCGCCGCCGGCGCGGTCCCTGTCTGGCCCCCGGGCTCGGGGTGTGGGATGTGCCGTGTCTGGGGCGCAGGGCTGTGGGGAGCGAGGGCTGAGGGCGCAGCACGGGGCTCTGCCGCCGCCGCAGCAGTACCGTGGTGCCTGGCGGGCGGCATTCGCTCCCCTCAGGATTTCAGGATGTTGCCAATTATTAATGCAGAAAGCCCGGGGGGTGGACATCAGCTGACTTTTCTCTTCGAGAAGCTGGGACAGCTCCTGTCATTTTTTTGCCTTAAATGTAAAAGTTTGCCTTCAGCCTGTTTGCAGGTTAACTTCACTGCTGCCTCTGAGCACAGACCGCTTCGGGGCGGGGGGAAGGACCAGAAGCCCCTGCAGAGCATCCCTGGTGTGAGTTGAGTCAGCCGGAGCCCCGTCCCGCAGCGCAGCCGCAGGCACTGCATCGCCAGCGGCAGCTCTGTTCAGCGGCGTGCAGCCCTGCAAAGCAGCTTGGACAAGATTTTCTGTTTGTGTAGGATAAAGCCAGATGTGTATTTTTTAAAATGTGAAGTCCGCTGCACCAGGAACGTATGTGACCGCTGGGGAGGAAAGGTCTTCGAGCTTCTGCAGCAGTTTTTTGATTTCATAAACATTTGAGTTTTGATTTTCAATTTTTGCTTCTATTTGATTATATTTTTGATTTTATAAACAAGCTGGAAGGTGGCAGTTCCCCGTGGTAGGTAAATACACGCAGCATGTTGCACCGCTGCGTGGCTGCTGGGTTTGGTAGGTAGATACTAGACAAGCTCATTAATCGCATGCTTCTACACCAACTTTTTTAATTTCACCCAGACCAAAACCCTCCCCCATACAAAGACTGAGGTTTCGTTACTCTGCTCCCAGTACCAGGTACCTCCATTAGAGAAGCAGCGGTGTGGGGGCCAAATGAGGTGTTGCAGATTCCTGTAAACACTAGAAAAGCAACCCAAAAAGCCGCCTTATCTACCTTCGGCGTTTTCCTGCTCACCTCCTTTGATGCAAAAGGAATTTTTGGCAAAGGTTAGCAGCTCATTGTGGTCTCCAGCATTATCTCGCTTTCCTTGCCCTTCTTTCCCACCTACTTCATCTGCTTTTCCTCAGCTCACATCCAGCGCGCTCTGAGCCGGGGCTGGCTCTTGCAGGTGTTTGTGCAGTGCCTTGCACAACAGCAGCTCCCAGCGCTAGATGGGAATAAGTTCAGGTCTTGCCTTTTTTGCAATAAAGGGGGAGAAAAAACACTTTATACGTCCTTCTTAGCGAGGGTAATCCTGGCTAAGGTGTCTCTAACCACTGCTTCGGTGGGAAGCAGCCAGTAGCCCCAGTGCAAAGCTGCAGGAAGGACAGAACCTCCTTGGGTTGAATTAAAGGAGGCAGGTAGCAGCCAGCCGGCAAAGCCAAGCCAGCTCACCCGCTCCACCAGTGAGAGTTTGCTAAAGCGAGAGTGCGGTGACCAGCGCAAACGCTAGTGCTGGTGCCCTGGTGACTCGGTGATTCTTGGCAACAAACTCACCAAACGGGAGAAAAATAGAATATTTCAAATCTTTTTATTTCTGAAGCAAAGGATAAGACGTTGCTCTCAGGAATTTCTCATGTAAACCCATCCTTGTGTGCTGTTCAGGTAACAGAATATTGAAGGTTACTCAAAATATGATTCAAGTAGAGCATATATTCATTTATAAACTGTCCAGAGTTCCGTTCTCATGCCATATGCTCTGTGAGAGAAACCAGCTTCCCCCTCATACCGAAAAGAAATGATTTGAGTGTGCGTGACTGCTAGGCAAGGTCTGATGGCAGGGAAAGTGCAGCCGGGCAAGAGGGGGTTTGTGGTTGTTCTTTACTAGAAAGATCATTTTCTAATTGCAAGCGTAAGGAGTTGACACTGCAAAGGGTATTTCTACCTCCTATTTTGTACTCTCCGATCGCTGTTGGGTACTTTGCATTTTGTGAATGGAGGAGAAAAAAATTGGAAGGGAAATGGAGGAGAAAAAGATGTGATAAAGGCACTGCAATGCACACCTAAAAGCGCACAACCCCGACCCCCAGACCCTCCTCCTCCCTGCCCGAGGACTCGCTTCGGCTCGTCCCAGCCCCTCAGATGGGAAACAGGCAAGTGAAGCATCGGCATCAGCGACGGCATCGCTGCTCCGGCGCTTCCCGGG
Organism: Phaethon aethereus; assembly: GCF_964289735.1. Classification (NCBI taxonomy): domain Eukaryota; kingdom Metazoa; phylum Chordata; class Aves; order Phaethontiformes; family Phaethontidae; genus Phaethon; species Phaethon aethereus. The sequence goes on along the minus strand of NC_138586.1, from coordinate 16,158,837 downwards.
CCCCGCGGGTTACCCAGCGGAAAGCGCAGGAAAGGCAGCGCGTTTCATCAGTCCCGAGACTTCAGGATTGTAAACTGGGCATGGACGAGCTGCCCAGCGGCAAGAAGCCTCCCCGAGAGCTGGGACTGGCGCTGGAAATACCTGGGTCCTTATTTAATAGCCGACTCCTTACTGATACACACGGACACTAGTGGGGTATTTTCCCGAGTGCCTTTGTGAAGGGCAGGGGTGGGGAGCCACACCTGAAGGAGACCCTCAGGGACCCCCCGCACCCGATGCCCGAAGTTGTAGCTCACACACGCAGGGATTTGCTCGAGGCATCCTGGAGGGACGCGGAAGACGCGGGGTGGCTGGTTCCTTTTCTGGCTGTAGCGGGGGAAAACGTAAAGATGCCGCCAATAATCACTTGTGTCCGATAAATACCAGCCTCATACTGGAACAGGTTAATCTACCTGCGCCTCGATTTACTCCCCGTCGCACCCTCCTGCCCGGTTCTGTCAGGATTTCCACCTTCCGAGATGTTTCAGCTCCCCGGCCGGCGTTGGCAGCGGAGCCCGGGGGAAGCCTGTTCGCAGGAGAACGTCTGCAGTTCGAGCATCCCCCCGCCTTTACCGGGGATGAAGACCCTCGCTGCCGGTCCTTACTTCGTGCTGACTCTTTCTGCTTTTCTAGCTCTGCCCTCTTCACCTCGGTGTCTGCAGCGACTACAACCTTCCTGGCTACCGGCATCTTGACAGAGCTAGGAAGCAGCTTCCCCATCAGAACAGCCGTCAAACTACAACTGCTTGTGAAATTAAATCAATTTGAAGTCCTTAAAAACTACAAAAAGGGGACACCTGCCCCCCCCCCCCCAACGTCTCATTTGCTTAGAAAGGTCCTTGCATACAGCTGAGATCTGGCCTTGCAAGGTGCACCCCGAACGGGAATTAAGGCAGGCAGAGCCGGCAGACACGGTCCTTTAACGGCTGGTAACCAGCCCCCCGCACGCAGCGTCAGACCCTCGCTGCTGGGGTACCGCACGCTCGACAGGGTTTTCCGAGCATACCGGACAATGAAACACCACCATTTAATCCGTCAGGATATACAGTTACAAGGCGGCGTAAAGATCCTCATTTTTCTCAATTTTCAAAACCAGGATTCACCCCCCCCCCCAAGTGAACTGCCAGCTCGGTTCCCATAAAGACTTTTCACCGCATCTCCCAGCTCTGTCTAGAGCACTTTAGATTCCGATCGGTGTGAATTTAAAGAAGAATAAACACTCCAAGCCAGAGCTACGCACTTGTGGCACCCAGTCAGGCAGCGTCAGTGGTCTGCGGCGAGCGAGAATTATCAAAATGTACAGAAAAGCCAGATGTCACAGGGTGAGACAGTATAGTAAAGCCTATAAATATTCAAAATTATTTTTCCAGCATACATTTGTGATTCATAAAACGTGGAACTGTAATGAATTTCAAATGCCACATAAATGTTCAAATACAAGATTTTCTCTGTGCTTTCATAACGCTTTAACAATATACCTCTGGGTTGCATAAAGTTGGCGTTTAACTTGCAAAGGTGCGACTAAAACCCCAGTCTTTTAACCAGAATTACTGAATAAAAAGTAACAATTGCATTTTCACCTTCTGTCAAGTGAGAATTTATCTCCCAGCAGTGCAGGCACCGGTGCTGCGAAAGGCTGCAGCCTGTTAGAGCTGCTCAAGGGCGAGACAGTGGGTAACTTTTTCTCTGAACAATTTTCATAGACTAACAAAAGCTTTTGAACGAGGAATCCCTCTGGGGTGAGAAACTGCATCTGACGAGCGCCTACGTGAAGGAAGTGGAAAAAAATTAAGTGCCTGTTCCCCGGCATTTGAAATATGGGAACATTCAGTGAGATTTTTTTTTTTAGTATCAATCAGCAAGATTTTTTTTTTTTTTTTTTTTTTTAACGTTGACTTTTTCCATCAGCCACAGGCGAGGTTTGGTAGAAGGCAGACCTGGGCTCCCGCAGCATGGCTCCGGAGGTCGGTGTAGCTCAAGAGTATCTTCCCAAACCTCTTCTGTGAATACACCACGTGCAGTGTCCGTGCAGTCCCAACCCAACAGACCAGTAGTTTCCCCACTCCGGCGACGGTTTGGAAGATAAACCCCTTGTTATGACTAACTCAACCTCTCCTCCCCTTCCCAAGTCACAGCATTTGAATAACCAAGACAGGAAAACATTTCAGGATAGACTAATTTAAGGGTTTTAGTCCTGAAAGATACCGAACATCATCAATTCTCGTTGTTTTCACATGTAAACAGGTACTTTTAAGCCACCTCTCTAGTGTAATCTCTAGGTGCCAGGAATTTATTTTAAAACACAGTAGGAACTATTAAGAAGGATGAAGAAAACACTACTTTTTAAGATTAGACCTTAAGTTCAACCAGAATAATGAAAACTTGAGCAGATGTAATAATTCTCGAGTGGGTTTATATTTTCCTATGTTGCTTTTGTGTTTCCTCTTCTTGGAGATGCACGATGTATTTTTGCAACGAGTTGTCCCAGGGACAGTACAGGTTCTTGAAAAGGCATATACACAAACATTATTTAGGACATCAAGAAATACAGCCACTCTTTGTAGTGCATTTAGAAAAAAAGGGTCTTTGGAACATTAACCATAACATTGCAAAAGTGTAGTATAATCACGACCAGTGCTCTAATGAGAACTTTGATTTACAAATAGATCTCCTACACATTGTGGTCATTTGACCTAAATTACATTGTGTGAATTATTCATATTTTAGGTCTGCTACTCACTACTACAGTTGTAACTGAGCACGCCATGGATGGACAACAACATGCAGTACTTGGAAAAGTACCGAAACATGACTCAAACTTCAAAACCACAGAAAAAATCTTTCAAAACAAGCTGGCAAAACCTTCATTATGTATCAAGCACTGAGCAGCGTTAAACCTGAGCATACAGCGGAAGAATCCATGCGCAGAAGTACAAGAACTGTGAAAGCAAAGGGATCACAAAGCACAGCACAAGGACGAGGTGTGAGACGTTTAGAATTAAACTCGACACGAACAGAGGTGTTAATGAAACAAACCCAAATGATTACTTACAAAATGGTTGTGTGGGTTTTTTTTCCCATGTGTATATATTTAATGAAGATACCGTCTCCACTTTTCATTTTTGCCAGAACAGAACAAACGACAGTGCTTAAACCATTTTCTCTGAAATCTAAGTTTGGTTATAGAATATGCAAGTTTTTCAGTATTTTCCCTCAGTGCTTTATCATCTCCCTTGTAGAGAGGATAATGTTAACCAAAAGCTCAACAAAGGTAACAAATGTAGAGTCTGCCTTCACTGTCAGAAACATTTATGACAAATATTACTGAGAAGAAAATTTCAAGAGCACTTCAATATACAGAATGAGTGGCATAGATATATGGGGCTTATTTTAAAGAGACAGCCTTTATTTAAAGTACTTTGTTTTGTAGACCTTATAAAGTAAACATTACAATACTTTTTCACAAATATATTAAAATTGTTTAAATTTAAAAGGCAATTCCACTGACAGATGGATATTTTTAAAGAAAAAAAAAACTAACAGAAATAGGCAGCTCAACTAAAACTAGATCTTAAACATTCCGTTTTGTCATTCCATCTCCTTTAAAAAAAAAAGAGAAAAAAAAAAAGACAGACATTTTTCACCCAGACTTCCTTTACAGCAATAAGGCAACTCCAGGAGATTTGAATGAGCTCCCTGGAGATTACAGATACTGTAACTGGCTGCTTCTCATGCTTTGTAACACCCAAAGGTGCAACTATCCATTAATCACAATCACATCTGTGCATTAAAATATAAAACTTAAATTACAGATTTTAAAAATATTACTAATAGACTTCCCTATCATAAAATGTTTTACATTTACAGTACTTGAACTATTTCAGTTCTGGGTTGATGAGGTTTAAGCGATTTACCACTGCAAGAGTTAGACTCTGGAGCTCACAAACAGCACAACCCAACCAGGGGCAGCAATAGTCGGTAGAGTCATAGTGCAAATCAAAATAAGGAGTGCAGAATTGCACTAGTTGTTTACATCTCTAAAATATAAATGAACAAGACGAGCTCTTATATTGTACATGCAATAAATTATAGTAAGCATATGACAATGGGGCTGGAGCATTCTACAATTTTAGCTGGTGTACCAGAGTTGAAGCCTGTGAAAGATAGGACTCAGTAAACAAAACATTTCAAAGCTCTGTTGTCATAGCACTTGAACTATGCGTTCATGCTTTGTACTTCTGCTTCCCCGTCTCGCTGATCACACAGATATGCTGAAACGAAATAAAATAAAAAGCTCCTGTTAGAAAAGTAAGGTAAAAGGCCGATGTTTTACATCCGTATTCAATAACGTGCTTCTGGAAAAAATACAAGCATGCGGTACACGTTTCAGGACGAAAGAATCCTGTGATATTGTTCATGCAGAACAACTTAAGCCTTCTTTTGTCTAAAAATCTCAACATTGCCTTCTTTCTCCTCCCCCTAATAGTCCCACCCAATGTCTGTTGGGTCTGGTGAGACCCAGATGAAGAATCAGTGACTTAGAATAAAAAGTGAACCCCTCGCAACTTTCAAGGTCTCATCTCTAACTCTTGCATAACTAAGCAAATGTACTTATCTGTTGTAGACATCTGGGAAGATAAGAAACTTCTCACAAACTTCACATTATTTCAAAGTTGACAGTAGATGCGTAGCCTCCATTGTGCACGCAGCAAAATAAACTGTACTTTCATAAGAGCCCCAAAACGCTGTCCTGCTGCTCTAGGGTTTGCTCTCATCATTGCATCACCAACGGAACAGATTTGCACACGAGGCATGATTTACAGAGGAGGGAGAGTGATGTGAGGAGACTTCCCTTCCTTCCTCCTCCCCGGTTTTAAACGGACAAAAACATACGGGAAAAATTACTTACGTTCAAATCTCTAAAGTATTCATTGTAATCTAGGGCGTATCCCACAACAAATTTGTCTGGCACTTCAAATCCAACAACTGAAAAAGACCGTAAGTCACCAGTATGTTAGAAAAGAACCTAGAGTTCACTAGACCTTTTTACAGAGGCAATCTGGAATTTTATAGATATGTAAGCATCCTAACTCATTTTATTTCTTCCACTCAAGTACCCTCAGATTAATATTTGAGCCATTTAAAAATTTTAACTTACTTTGTTGATTTAATTTATCAACTAAAGCAAAATTAAATAGATGGATTTATTGGTTCCCACGCAGCAGCATGGTGCGAGCATGCACTCTGCAAGAAATAAATGGAAGTACTTAAATCTACAGACGGGGTATCATTATTAGAATGTAAAATTCCTTGAAAATTTCCTGCAACTTTGTAAACACATACAAAAAGAACCAATACTTCCCAGCACTTCCTAGATGCTTGACGTGCCAGTGCAGAAGCATCGAAACCGGGGAGCACAGCACAAGTCACCCTCGTGTAAAGGCAGCACCTCTGGGAACCAGACCTGCGCCCCGGGTAGGGCTGCAGGAAGGGCACCCGAAGGTGTAATGAGTGGGCAGCTTCAGTCGTCAGCTCCTTCAAAACTATGGATGTGCAAGTCCAACAGGACTTTCCGTGAGGGGCTGGCAGAGTGAGCGCAGAGTAACGCGAATATCAGAACCGCAGTTATTGCGGGGAAACCAATCCTGCGCCTTTGAGTAACTGCCCAGAGGGACTCCCCTCCTGCGGCTCGCAGGCAATGACCCGTTACGTGGGAATAAACTACGATGCTAAAGCACGTTTTAGATGCTGATTCTGTGGTATAGAGAATAGAGAATAGCGAAGAGCAAAGAGCGCTCTGTCCTTCACGGAGCTTTCAGAAACAGGTGGGGGGGGTTTGGTGTTTGGTTGCATTTTTTTCCTCCCAGAGAAGCTGCCTAAAAAGAGGACATCCGCTGCCCCACAGATCATCTAAACAGCTCCAGCAGGACAGTTTGTGGGTGGTCAGGCAGTATCAGTCCAGCCTGTCCACACACACTATATAGAATGACCAAAAAATATTAAATTATATAAAGTATAACATCTCCAAATGGCTTTCCCCCCTCAGGCTAAAATGAAAGACTCCTGAGCACAGGAAAGCTGTGTGGTTCTTCTCTCCCTGGCTACAATGAGGGTCTGTAAGGAAAATAGGGAGAGAGACTGTACAATTCAAAGAAAAGGCTGTCTGCACTTTTGGAAAAATTAAGGCCATGTTTAGCATCTACTTGGCCTCACAATACATGGATAAGACGGAGACCCAGCCATTACCGCCTTGCTGTCTCTTCTTTCAGAGCTGACGTGCCCTGCACTGAAGTTGGCAACAGAGGCATCTGTGGACAGATGGCAAAACAAGTCATCTGCTCCAAGATGCTCCAAAGGCAGAGCATTAACCCAGCTAAGCCTATAATAAGATCTCAGGAATGAGGGGCATCCCTGACTGTGGGGAACACCTCGATTAAGCTTTAAGACATTGAAAAACTTCAGTTCCAGAATATTGTACAACCTTGGAAAGGAGGAGGAAGGGGATGCGATTCTGCTGCTAAATTGACTCCACTTCCATACTGAAAGTACACGGTCTGGATTAACAGGGATTTAGCCTCTGGAACACATAGATCTTCCCAAGGCAGGAGGAGCCGCCACTCTGGTACCACTGCCTGCTGTGGATGCTACTCTTTTCTTTATGGTCTTGGGACAGACAGGAGAAGACAAGAAGGGAGTAATTCAGATGCCTAGACATAACCGGGTTTGTGCCAATTTAGGCATCTTATCACTGTAAGCTTTTATCAGACCTGCTACTCCGTGTGGTCCTCCTACATTCCCAGTGACATCCAAACAGCATGAGGTGGCTAGGTTTAGGCACTCGAATCACACCGAAAAGCATCAAAGGTGAATCCAGCAGATTCTCCTGACCAAAGCATTTGACTACATGCAAGCTGGGAGAATTTGCCCATGAAAAGGGTGTAACCTGGACCAAAATATCAAAGTTTGCTTTTCATAGAGTAAAAAGTTACAAAAAGTTAAGAAAAAAAAGGATCAGACCAAATCCAGATTAACTCTGTCAAAATACATTCCAAATATTTAAATTCCCTAAATAAGAGCAAAATCTATCAAGAATCATTAGTGAAAACTTATTGGGAACATCCTTGGACTTTGACCAAAGGGTACACAATACACTGACATACTTTTAAAAATTAATAATGGTTGTCAAAAAGTCACTTACAGTCTGGCCGATATCCCACACTTCGAGGAGTTCTTTTTACCAACAAACTGTCAAATAAAACCAAAGTAAAACTGAAACACGGAAAAGCACTGGGTACAAATATATGAGACTGTTTTGATGACAGACAGACAGACATTTGGTGTAAATGCGCATAACTGAAAGCATAACTACACGTATTTTAAACTATGATTTCATTTGCAAGTGTAGCTGATCATAATGACAGAATCGAAACTTCCTAAAACCATGAACGGTTCACAGCCTAAAGGATAACTAACAGGTCTGCACGGAGGAGGCCAGGAGATACTGATCCGGATGGATTTTCACTGTGAAAAGTGACTTAACGGGGTTTTATGTATGTTAGGAACTTCAGGTGCAATTTAGCTTATAGGTAAAGAGGCAACACCTTGGGACCTGGCCAGACCAACTGAGCTCTTTTCAAAACCCTTAGTATTATGAAGCAAAAGTTCAGCTGCTTAAATGCAACCTCAATTGCACTTGTGCAACATGTCCTCAACTGTTTTTCACTGGCAGTACTAATTAACCCCATAAAGAAAACGTAATCGGTTTTGATGATCAAGCGATACAAAACAGCTCCACTTTTCCAGAATTAATACTCCAAGGTGTAAAAAGCATAGAGATACAGGGATGGGGGTACGGTTGTAGAGAGAAATGCCTTGCTAGTTTGATTCACTAATTATTCAGTTGAGCACTTCTACCTTTTAGAACAACCCCACAGGCCTGACACGTCCGTCTCTGCCATACAAAAACTCTGGGAGGAAAAGAAAAGGTGGTCGACGGCTGAATGTAAAGACAGAGGCCAGTGTAAGTCTGTGCATTAAGCACAGACCTCCCTCCCTCCTGGATCACCCCTGAAGGTAGGGCTTCATCTGTCAGAGTTACAGTTTCAATTTCAGACAGTTACTGAAACTTCCAGTTGTGAGACCTAATTTTTGAGAATTGGTGTATGATTTGATCAAAGAAGCCCCAAAATCATAGTAGCATTGATTCACATCTCCCTGCAACCACTGCTTAATTGTCAGAGAAAAATAAATTAAAAAAAAAAAAAAAAAGAGAAGCAAGTGAAGGAACATTACACTTAAGGCTATCTAGAATGATCACGTTTACCTGTTCAGGTCTTTGGCAGACCCAAATTACTGCAACAGACTTAAACAATAGGAAACTGGCCTTTGCTTATGCTATATTGTATTCACGATGCACGCTGCAGTGCTAGAGCACTACTCAGAGACAAATATTTAAAATTTGGCACATTTAATCCAGCCAGGGAGAAATCCTCAACAACCTCACCTTCAGCAGGTCACCTCCAGATTATCAGCAAGAAGAGCTGTTCCCCTACGTCTAACGACTGCTTTGACATTGTTATGGCAACACAACTGATCAGATATTACACACGGTTCTGCTTTATCTCTAATCCCCAGCAATCATTATGCTTTTATTGTGAAATACACAACCACAGCACAGCAGCGTAAAAGATGCAATTTAAAAGGAAATAGGAAGAACGCTGATATTGGTTAGTAATATAATATTATCCTCCACATTTGTGTTAGTTGTAAGTTATTTAATTATAAAATGTTTTGAAACGAATTGATTAAAGATGTAACTAGGTAGAAAAGCCTGGAAGAGCATATGGCTGAGTGACTCTCAGAGAATGACCTCTAAAGCTCAGCTGCACTATGCATGCTACACAAACAATAATGTTAGTGTGCAAAATAATTTAGTTCTACAATTGATGAAGGCAAACTAAAAAAAAAGGTCTCCACTGCACAGGTACACCACTGCTGTATACTGAAGTTGCAGGTATCACAAGCAGAAACAAACATGTTTCGAAAGATACTACATACACGTAAGTAACAACCACTGATTTTTTTTTAATCCCCATCTCTAGTAAAAGTCTACATTTATGAACTAATTTTGTGTTGAAAATACCTCTACCAACTTGAGAGGGTATTTTTTTAAGCCCAGAAGATTTAAATTCTTCCACATACTTCTAAACCAAACTTGGACTTCGGGGGTAAAACCCCACAAACCTTACCATAGTATGATGAGGCAAGACAGGCAGGCACAAGCTGTCCCCTTCTGAAGCACTGCAATTCTTCCAGCAATAAGGTTGGGAAGAACAGTGTTTCCACCAGCCTTAACCAACGTATGTTCTCGTAACAAGCAAAAGTGCTTTTGGAGTTTAAATAAATTACTAAATTTCAACAGATTGCATCATATATGACTCCTATGACTTCTGCAGAAACGTTCCCTCCTGCTTCTCTTACACGGAAATGTATTCTACAATTCTACACTTTATTTATTTATTTTACACTGTGTGTCCTTCTTAAGGTGAAATACAGCACAAATAATCATCATTAAAAATTTACCTGGCTACTTTCACCATCTTTGGATTGTATTGCTTAAGCAGAGACAGCAACGTTTTCATTGTTTTACCAGTATCAATTATATCCTGGAAATAAAACACTCATGTAAGAAAGAATATTAAACATATCAGAGTAGCATTTTCAAGTTTTTACTACAGCAGTTGTCATCCGCAATAGCATGAAAATATGCCAAAAGACTGTTCACAATCAAACATAGGTGACACACAACACCATGTTGTGCTTACGCAACTATGCTCAGTAAAGTGATCACACACATTAACGGCAGCTCTTAATTGCTGTGGATAACTATGACTTTGAAAGCAGTCACTGAACTATGACTTTCTTTGCTCCTTTTGGAGGTTTTATGGCTTGTGCTCCTTGCAACTATTAGACAAACAATGTTTAATTCGAATACGGTAAGAGTAACATTAGTCTTGCCGTTGAGCTCAGTTGCAGAGAAAGATGTATCACAGAAAGAAAAGTAAGAAGGGAAAATAGGCAGAACAACCCATTATTGCAATTAAAGAAAAAGGAGTCTAATTTACGTTACAGATCCAAGAAATAGCGAAAGAAATTGCACTGTATCTGCTTGCAGTTCTAAAGTCTATTCTCAAACACACTAAAATTAATTTTGACACACCGTTCTAATCCTATCCACTGCACATATAAGCAGAAAAGAGAATATATGGCTTACAACTTGAAGCATCAGAAATGGACTCCTCATCTGGACTGAAATAATCACACGATCTTTAGAGAGACAGTCCTTACCCTGGCCTGAAATCGTCTATTTGAAGTGAAGGAGGTAGAGAACACAGAAGCAGCAATGTCCTGGTTTCAGCTTATTTTCCCATGACTCCCCAATTAAAATAAAAATCGAACAAAAACCTCAACAGAGCACCTGTCAGCAACACCATCTTTAACACCTAATGCTTTTAATCATGGTTATAAAATCCAGAAAAGTTAAAGACATAGAGATATATAGGTGAAAATAAAAGTCGGCGAATAAACAGAAGTAGCTACTTCCATACTCAAAAACAGAATCTATTATTGATTTGGTATTGTGTGATTATTTGTTTATTGGAGGTGAATCTCCCTTTTGTTCAGATTTTTTTGCACATTAAAGGATATCACATAGAAAAGCCTAGTGCTCTGGCACACAAGATGTTAAACCTACAATAAAGGTGCATTTTTATTGTGTGGCAGTTAAAATGGTGATCGGCAAAAGGGTTCATATTTGACAGTGTTGTATAAGACAACTCACTGGATAAATGATTCACTGAACAAATGAGAAACTAACCTAGTTACCTGTCTGGGACTTTAAAGACATACACTGATCTGAAATGGAGCAGATATAGAATTAAACACATCTGCCTATCTGAAGCAAAATACACTTCAAAGGACACCACTGGTCACACAGATGACTGCTGTATACATACTATTTTGGTAGGAGTTTTGGAACTGAATGTGCTTCCTGTGGAATAATACAACCTTCTCAAATTAAAAAAAAACCCATACATTTAAAAAAAACACATTTTATGAGAGGAAACATCCTTCCCTTTGGCTCCTGAATCAGTTGCCATAGCGGTTTCTTTGCTTACAAACAAGCCATTTCCATTATTTGGAGCCTTAAGACATTATTAGATTGCACGTCCATTTTTCCCATTTTTCCTGTCTACTGCTGCTGCTTCCCTATCCTGAAACAGGCAATCTAACGCAAGAACATCCTTTGTCAAAGCAATACTTACTGAACACAAGCAACACCGTCCATCAAGAAAGAGCTTTGAAAGCAAGAATTAAGCAACGGGACCTACTAGGAAACCAAACTGAGGTGTACTGTACCTGGTATCATCCAAAGAACCATGCCAAGACAGAGCAATGGGAATTTAGCTATTGCAAAATACTCATTAAAAATTAGCGTTCTCTACGTTGCTATTCTCTAAACAAATTACACACAGGGACAGTCTGTTTTTCACATATTTTAGGATATTCCTACTAGGAACTTGTTCCTACCCCTGCAGTTTAATTTCCTAGATTGCTGTTATAAATCCAGAACAATAATATGCCTAATATCACTTTGTTCAGGCTACTTTTTAAAATTCAAACTACAGATCATTTAAAATTCAGAGCCCGCTTGCAAAATTCAGGCCTGGAATCAGAAGCCGGAAGCCTTGAAACCAGAAACTGTAGGTTTTCTGCCTTAGGAACAACTTCTATTAGAACGCTTTTAGCAGTCACACATTATAACTTCAAAGTGAAACATAGTACTTACTTCTACGATCAAAACATTCTGGTGGAAAGAAAAAGAAAGGAGGAAAAAAAAAAAGGGAAAATCCATTAATATCTAGAGAATATGCCATTTCTTATATATATGAATCTATATAACTTATTAATTTTCATCACAGTTAAATATTTGTACCATCATTTATGTATGTTTACACATGTAACAGCAAATTCTATGTAGTTAACATTTCTGATGCTCTAATAACAATTAGCTGGCAATGAGATTGTCCTCTCATGCTGAGAACAAAGTGATCTTTAAATTATTTAGACTTTGAGAATTCTGGATATATGCAAAAGAGAGCAAAACAGAGTCTACACAATTCGTATTCTTCTAAAGCAAAGAGTGTCATCCTACAGAGACACGTACAATTCTGTCACACCTACATCCTTTATACTGAACAGTGACATATGTGCCTTAAAGATCGCGTATGCGTAAGGAGAAAAGTAATGTGTTCTGACAGAGCAGGAGGCACCGATGCTTTAACCCCAGACATCTGGCTCAATGATCTCCAGAGTCACTGGAGAAAAGCAGATTCCCAATTTACATTCTCCCGTTTCCTCCTCTCATCACCGCCTGCAGCGGGAACCTCTGTTCCTCACCTGGGCTGCACGTTATATGTCTCGACAGTATGAATTCCCACCACTACTTCAGTGAAACACCGATACAGCAAATAAATAATGCCACTCTCTTTTAAAGGTAGTCTGTAGACAACAACCCACGCAAGATTATTATTCTCAGGCACTGCAGAAAAACAAATCTCCTAAAACTTTGCTGATACTGAAGACAGTGAATAGGGGTTTTTTGTTACGTTCAGACAAAACCGACGGCTTTGGTGGGGCTTATCCGCTCTCCTAGTACACACTGGCAAATATTTAAGTGAAACTCTTCCATTTTCACTTTTTTAAACTCTAGTCTTCACACACTAAAAGAGCAGCCTTAAAACCACGCAGGTATGTGGGTTCCTCGGTGGTTTTGTTTGTTTCTAAACATACAAAGAGCCGTACCTTTCCAGTCAAGGTTGAGAGGTCATCTCCACCAATGACTTTTATATCTCCAGTTGACTGATCATTCTAAGAAAGAGGAGAGTGAGCATTAACATTTCCAGAATAAAAATAATTTTTTCTTCCACTAAATATCAAAACTGCAAAGTATATAACCAGTGAATGTTAATGCTTTCAGAAACACAGCGCCCACAGCATCTCTCTATTAACTAAGAAATTACAAGTGATCAAATTCAAAGATGGTATTTCAGATTAAAGATTGTTTGACAAGAGAGCTGCATAAATGCAGGCACCAGCTCTCATCTGTGACCATTACATATACATAGGTATCTAAAAAGACATGATTTGCTATGCATTCCCTACAGATATGGAAATAAGGCAAAAAGCACTTCAGTTTCCAAGCCGCATGCTGCTATATAGCTGGTAATTTACATTTTAAACTTTAACGCTTTAGAAAGCCTTACTCTTTGAATAAGAATAAGCACTCATAACAATAACAAGAATAGCCAGCAAACAAGGCACTACAAAAATAGCCAGAAAAGCTTATGCTTGCCTAGTTTACAACAAATATTGGTAACAAATCAAATTACTTCTTATAATAATGGAACGGTCACATAGGTACGCCATCACCACAACACAGCATTTTGCTTCAATAAAACTAAACTTTGATACAAACATGAATGAACTGTTGTCTAAGAAGTTCAAAACAGCTGCTAGGAGAGCTTCACAGACCTTTACAGTTTATTTAAAGTCATTCAACCGACTTTTAAACCTTGACAGTGTCTCACAGTTTGTATTATATTATTGTACTCCTTACAGATGATGACATTATCCTACAATTTAATAATTTCAGTCAAAAGTTAATATTGCTTATCAAACTTTATTCTTGTAGCTCCTCACCACATACCTTCCTTTTAGAAAAATGGTATTATTTTGCTGCTGCACCTTGAAGCCCAAGCTGCTGCACAACTATGCAGACACGCAGCAAAACAGCAGCTCCTTCCCAAAACCCAGAAATGACAGATGCAATAGAGAGGGGACCACAAGGGAAGAGAGACACAGCCATGTACACCTTCCTGTTTTTACAGCCGCATGAAGACAGGTATTTGTGCTATATGAATTGTAGGCAGAACCTAAAAATGTTATCACAAAAAATGATTTGGAGAGGCACACACCAAGTACACAGTAAGTAACACGGGGATGATAGTAAAGAGAAAATGCTTTATAATCCTTTGGACGGTGGTGTCAACGGTCTACGATAAAGGAGTGCTGACAGCTCTAGGCATGTAAAAGCAGATTATAAGACTAACAGATGCTTTCCTTTAAGATTCCTATGACACAACATAAAAATAAAGCAAAATACATTACTAGAAAAAGTATCTTTTCAGTTTTACTCCATGTGTTTTAAAGAAAACACTAGTTTGAGTTATACCAAATTACACTGAAGTGCCATGATTCGTTACTATAAGAAACATTCATTTTTGATAGTCAACTGCTTCAGTGCTTCCATACCAGTGCAAGCAATAACTAAACTGAACGGCATCAATGATCAATGCCATTGTGTTGAAAAAGTTAAAAAAAGAAAAAAAAAAAAAGAAAAGATGTCCAAAATTATTGCTGCTTGACCCAGTAGATATACACACTGCTACTGAATGCCTGAGATACTGGCTAGATCAACCACAAAAATGTGATTCAGTTAAGCACTGTGTTCATAAATCTAAAGGACATTTCCTGTGTTCACCCTATCTTAAAATTATCTCAAATAACAGCTTCTTTAAGCTTTTCCTTGTTTATGTTACAGGATTCTCTCTTATCTATTCCTACACTAAGAGGGATTTCATACTCCTTCCATGGAAGGATGTAAAATCAACATCATTGCTTACAAAACAACGATGAAGAAAGATATTACAGGTATTTGTTCCATTAAAACTATGTGCATGGGTGACAGACTGGTACTCCTCAGTATATGCATATGGTCAGGTTCATGATGATCTGTTTGGCTGCAAAACCACCACTATATTCAAACAAGAACACCACAAAACTGTAGGTTACTGTAAACCTTTGGACTATATGTATGGAAGTATGATGATCAGCAGAGGAAAAACAATCTAACCAACAGAAACTTTCCTGCTCCTTCCCACCAAGAACCGTACAGATTGCTACACGTTTTAACACAAAACATAAATCTTCATTGGCATATAAACCTGCATTCCTATGCAGGTACTGGGTCCCTGAACAATTAAAGAATAAAAAACAGTTAAAGATTTCCGACACTGGTTGTAACCAGATTTCCACTGGAAAGAACTTTGTTTAATAATTAAGCAATGTTTTAATTATCTTCAGGAGCATTATTTCTGATTTCAGCACTGGTAAGTCTTTAATGCTTTGTGGTTTAATACATAAAAGTTTTACTGTTTAGATTTGTTTTCACTGCCTCCCCATTGTCACTGCTGGAAAACAACAATGCTTTACAAGATCGTATTTCCTGACTCAAGTGACTCCAAGATCACCTTTTAAAAAGACATTTTAAGTTCCTTACAGTATTTGCTGTGATGCTTGATTAACAGAGATCTTTCAGAATATTGTTGTGACCAGCCTAGCCAGATTTCACCTTATACTCCACTGAAAATCCCGATCTTCCTGAGTGACAGCACAGCACATCCATTGTCTCTTGGCTGCCCTTCATGACTATGTAAGCAACATTTGCTCATTTTCAAGTTTAAATGCAGGAAACTGGTGAAAAGCCATTCTTCTTGTAGCACAAAATAAACTGTTTGTCAAGAATACTGAGATCTGGGTCTGTTCACAAACACTATCTTTCCATTTCTTAACAGCTTGCCAGATCATTAAAATTCATCTGTAAGGACTCAGAAAGCTGGAGTTACGAGCAAAGTTTAATCACAGCTTGATCATGTCAGTATTCTTAGAGAATTATTTTTGGGTGCAGAACAGTATGAACTTTGCATTGCAACACAAAAAAAACCCCAAAACATATGCTTGTAAATATTAAATGATTGGCTTGAAATAAGAATAGAACCTCAATTACATCAATTTCAGAACGATTACACAAGTTCAGCTGCTTTGTTTATGCGACCAGGGTATTTTTAACATCTTTTATCCAGTCTGTAAAGGCAGGCAGCATGATCTAGCAATCACATCCAAAGACAGTGGCAAGAGAACTAGCTCCACTTTCAACTGTCCATTACAGTTTGTGATGGTTTTCACATCACTAACAATGCAGATCCCTCCATCTAGTAAAGCACAGATAAAAACTACAAAGCAGACTTAGCATTCTGACACCATTAGTGATGGAAGACCTAGTCGACTAATCTGTTACAGACATGTTCATGTTAGGACAATCTTATCCAGTCTATCAAGTTATGCAATCTAAAGGACATAAGCCTGGATATTAATAATCACCTAAGAGAGTCCACAGAAATGAAATGCTCATAAGTACTGTAGTGTAGGCACCAGGTAACAGGAGCTCCTCACTCATCTAGAACAAGAAAACATTCTTTTATAGAATTGGCTGACAAAACCAGAAACCCTGAAGCCAACACCTCAAGGAAAACATTCTGCCTAGACAGCTTTCTAAATTTCTCCGTTTTTCTCTTCATCTACTTGTTCTTACTACAAAAACAGGCTTTTGATTTCCATAAAGCTTATTTTGTTGTTCACTCCCCTATTAATATCCAGGCACTGTAGTTCTGGGGAGTAATAAAAGCAGCTGTAGTAAAGAGATGAACCAAAGCATGCCTAACACACCAGTCTGAGCAAAGAAAACATGCGTATAATAAAGCACCCTTATCTTTTTCAGTTGTTTCAAACCATTTCTCCAATAGTTTTTTCCAAGTTAGTCGGAAAGTGGAGAGAGTGAAAGGATTTAGTCTTTATATTGTTTTCTAAACAAGCCAAAAAGTTATTGGAAGTGTTCCTTGAAGAAAGCAGAAGATACACAATTTCCTCACCAAAAAAAGGGTGGGAGTTGTCACTTCCTATTCTTTAACATACTATCCTGTAATAGAAACATGCAGCTTTCTGTTGTGGCTTTTACAGGCAGAATATATGGGCATGGGGTGGCTTAGTGGTTAAGGGGACCAGTGGCAGGAGCCTGTATTTTTTGAGGGAGCACAAGGAAAGGGTGTCAAGCAGCTCTCGCCCACTGATTTAAATACGGTGCACAAGCACTGAGCGCGCCTCGTGAGATACAAGCAAAGGCTGGCACGAACCCTCCTGCCCAGCCTTGCCTTCTCTTTGAAGAGCATAGCTAAATTACTGCCTCGCGTTCCGCAAACATGAACGTGGTTTCCAGGTAACCCCTGGACGGCCAGCCATGTGCACGCCTCGGGCAGCCAGCGCTGCTCATCCTGCAAACGGACTTGAGCAAAGCCCCGCTCAGTTCTGGGCTTTGCCGTGAAATGTTAACAGATCACTCAAGAACAACCATGAATGTATGAAGTTCTTTGACAGTCCAAACTACGTCTGCAAATAACTCCATCTCTGGCTTCACAGTTTAATGAAATGAAGGATGAAGTTGAGTTTCCAATTTAGTAATCTCTATTTTTTTCCACTGGAACGGGCACTCGCCTACAGCTGCGACAAGTAGCTTACACTGCTCACTTGAATGCAAAGTTGCTGAGACAGAACTAACAGCATAACCTTACAAAACAATTTATTCAAACACTCTAAACTGAAACCAAAAAAACCAAACTGTCTTATAGAACAAATAATAAATACCATCCTGAAAACACGAGACTAGGCTATTGGTAAGCCAGGAAGCATAGATGTACTAACATGCATGTGCTTCTTCCTTTGACCTGCACAACATAACCTTGTGCTTCCTTCTATAAAACTTACATGTCACCTCATGTTACAGAAGGTTCAATTTCCCTATAAAGTTAAATCTTTGTGTTCAGAATGAAAATAAATTATTTTCCAAAAATGTAAACCCAAGGCAACCTACGACTAGTCTTTAAGAAATAGTGCCATATTCAGTGGCCACTAATCATAAATCTAGTTTTATGAATCTAGTATTTCCTCAAGGCCAAATACAACTTATTTTGTTGATTGTTTTGTTGAGCCAAACAAAAGATGAGATAAGGAACTCAGGTATAACAGTTTTCACAGTTTTCGAGTCTTCCTGTCCAATGAATGATGTCTAAGCCACATAAAAATTCCTAGAATTAAATTTTTGTAACCATACTTGCAGGAGAATCCTCTGTATTATTCTAGAGCCACAGCTTTAGAGATGGGGTAGTGAGCAGAGCGGAAACTGTTTAACAGGTAAAGGACATGGAAAGGGTCTCTCTGCTCTGCACAAGGATTTTACTGGGCTGCGGAAATATCAAGGTCTAAAAGAAAACAGATTATATAACAAGGTAGAGAAAGAGTAAATTAGCTTGTGACTGCTTTTTTTCCCTCCTCTTATTTCCCTTACTTATTTGTTTAATATTAGCACATTCTAGCAGTAACAAGTTAAGTTTATATAAAAATTGCACAGTATTGCAGAGATACTTACACAATAACTCTTCAACCTAATAAAGTCAACAGTCATGGGGATTGATTTGTCGCTGTTTCTGTTCAGTGCTTTGATGTAGTCTAATAAATCAGCAAAAAATTTATAGCCACCCTTGAGTACACAGAGTGCTACAATGTGGTGTCCTCCCATGCCCTTCATAATTTCTCGTGCCAGTCTCTCCGTCCTATACAAAACCAAGAAAGAGTTAGCTGTCATAACACATTTCATTTCCTTACTATAGCAGCAGCATTTTATATCGCTAACAACAAATACATGCATCAAACTTGGAAACACGTTTTGCCCAGAAATATTTGCCTACCACTTCAGTCACTTTTACACGTTATTGGTCAACAAAGTTTTGCTTTTCAAGGTTAATCTAACAGTAGCACTGCCAAATGCCTTTGTTTTCATACGTCACACTCAGCCAAAGCAAATCTTAACACTCTGAAGCTGTTTTACTGTCACATATGCGACATGAAGGTGTGTTTTCCTCCTCCCAAAGCTAGGTGCAGCTTCCACGCAAAAAGCAACGTAAGCCAACACAACTAAAAGGGCAGTGGCCCTCATTAACTGAGGAGCAAGAAAATTCTCAAGTTGTAAGCTAAAGAGTTTATGTTTATTTGCCAAGCTAGAATGCCAGAAATTTGTCCTAACTGCAAAATACAATACCAACAAGGCAGAGAAGAGAACACTGCACCGTTTTTCTGCAATCATTGTTTCTAAATTTATCTTGTAATTTATTTTAGAAAGCATGGTATGTATTTATTGTGTGCCAGCTGACAGCAGCTTTCTCAGAGAAAGCCTACTATTATAAACTTTACATCAATTCCTTAATGACATGTACTTTGTCCAATTTTTTCCTCTATATGGACTTCTAGTGCAAAGTTTTTACAATATTAAAAAAAAAAATTTATAGGAGTGTTAATTATATCTAATCAGACAGGACGACGCAAAATCTAGATGTATTTCTATTCACAAGATGTCCAGGAAGATCCACACAGCACCACTCTTAAATGGTTGTGTGTCTCCAACAACTCCTTCAGTGAATTTATTGTTCATTCTCATAAAGGGAATTAGCAACTATCAAACACAAAGTAAAAAAAAAAAAAGACTTATAGGCTTATGCACCCATTTCTGATCAGACAAGATAAAACTTCCACAGCACATCACAGATTTCAGCAACCACAGAAGTGACAGATTGATATTTACAGAGGCCAATGTCTTTCCCAGAAGGTAGGAAAAAGTTGGATATTATTTATCTACCATATGAACATAAGAAAGTCTAAGATGATGTGAGTAATAGTTTACTTTTATTAATATCCTAAGGAAATTCAGTAGACTGTAACTGTTTCCAGACTGTACTGGCACAACAAATAACGCCTTCTAATTAGGTTTTAAGAAGGTAAAACATCAAAGAAAGGCTGGAAAGAAAGTCATAGATTGCTATGTACCACAAAATTTCCCTTGAGAATTATGACAAATTCCCAAACAATAGCATAACTGCAAATGTACGAACTCTTAGAAGCCAAACAAGAAAGAGTTAATTATCACTTGTACTTCTTAAGTCTCTAATTAAATGTAATCTATTTAGACGGTCACCAGGCAGCAAAACTATCACTGGAAGGTTGTTTATTCCAGCGTCATGGAATCAGCTGGAGCAGTGTACTGTCTGAAGTCAAACCAACCTGTCCATGATGAGCCCATGAGGAATATAGACTTTTTCCAAATCATCTGCATAATGTTTAGGTATGCAGAACAAGTCCAGGTCGTAACCTTGTTCATCATCGCCAATCTGAAAAGGAAATAAGGTGAGGTTTCTACAAAGCCTTACAGAAAGTCTGTGGTGAGAAACTGCAAGTCCTTTGCTTTATTCAGGAAACTATCCAACCCATTACACTCATCGGGATCACCTTACTTTCCCTCTCTATAAAAACATCAGTCACACTGAACATAGCGTGAAGTGTAATCTAACAGAACCCACCGTTCACAAGAGTTGCTTGAAATACCACGAGCTGTTGTGCAGTACAACGCGGGGAAGAAATAAAGTCCTAACAACATTCTCCTCCATCAGAGAGCGGGAAAATGAAACTACTACACTTCAGTGAATCTCCTTATTCCAGGGAAAAAATAATCAAGGAGCTTCTTAACACCTTTGATTTTCCTAGTGTAATGCAAAACCTGCATCTGCAATTAAGCAAGAAGATATTTTGACATGGACATCTTCCAAACCTCCACAACACCAAATCACAACAAAACACATGAGCCAGTTTTCAGGACAAGACAAGACAGCTACATGAGCATGACAGGTTATGCTGCTGCAAAGCAAGCCTTCTCATACCACCATCTGCAAACCGTGGAGGTTCTAGATCTTGCAGAATCTGAAATGAACGCCTTGCTTCAGCAACCTGTTCCGCATGGGCAAATGCCCTGTATGAAGCAGCCTGCCAGCGTATATTAATTAGGACAAGGGAATAACATATGTATGTAACAATACCGAACACTCTTGAGGTTCAGGGCATATTGTCGCAACAGCCTTCCCTGAACCTTAACCCTGCTGCAACTTGAAAATGACAATGTGGTTTTTAATTACTTCACTCTCTGGTTTTGCAGCTGAACGCGATTACGTGTAAAATGAACTTAAGAATTTCAGAGGGAAAACCAAAGCTTATGTGAAGACGGTTCACCAGGGCAGGCATTTTAAGTATCCATTTTGGCTACCGCTGCCCTTGCAGGGCACAATCTTATTTCGGTGCCCAAGGAAGCGCTTACCTGGCCTGTGCTCAGCCAACTGTTTACATGGTTTTTTTGTTGTGTAATCCCTAATGAGTACTTCACATGGGGATTTTCATGAGGGTTTCACCCTCCCATCCAAAGCAGACCCTGTGCGAGCTACCCGCGCACCCGGCTCCGGCGTCGGGTCCCTGAGCACGGTTCCGGCGATGCGGAGCAGGCTGTTATTTTAGGTCATAAGACAGGTCCCTCCCAAAACACATGGTATTTTCCTGTCTTTCAGGCCCATCATTATACCCAGTGCATCTGCTAAACCTTCCTTTATGCATTTGGTAGGGAATGGGCCCTTCCTACAGATTGTATCAGGTTTTTTATTGACCGCAGGGATTTACAGTCGCAACCTGGCGGCAGGCACAGCTCTCAGCCATAAGACCCCCCACGTATTTCATGAGCACCCGGCACCGGCTTTAAAAAAATAACAAATATGAATATGGAAGAGCCTTAGCAAACACGGCGGTGATGAAAGAAAAAAAAAAAAAGTAGTAGTATATATCCCCGAATGCTCTTCCTCCAAAAATATATCCTAACTTAAACCCTTAAGCGACTTAGACCGCGCTGCCGGCTCTCACGAGCCCCGCGGTGCCTCCCCAGCGCGCTACGACAAGCAACAGGAATAGGAAGTTGTGCCGCGCCGGGCTCGCAGCCGGTGGGAAGTTGTTTCACCTTCATTCCCGAGGCGGCAACCCAGGCTCTCCCCGCCGTCCTCCGGCTTTAAATCCTCCCGGGACGCCACCCGTGACCGCCAACCCACCCCCGCGCTGCCCGGCGGCGGGAGGGGGCTCGGCGGCCCCGGCAGCCCTCGGGGGAAGGAGGGGAGAGCACCTCGGCCGGGGCCGGGGGCAGGGACGGGAGCCCCGGGCCCCGGCGCCGGGAGGCCGGGGCTCCCCTCAAGGTGACTCCGCGGGGCGGCGGCTCCCGCCGCTGAGGGACCACCCCCCCCGCCGCCCGCCCCGCTCCCACGCAGATCACCACGTTTTTGGGGGCAGGCGGGACCCCCTCCCCTCAGCCGGCGGCGGCAAGGCGGGAGACACCCCCTCAGGCGCCCGGCAGCCCCCGGCCCGGCGCGGCGGCGGCAGCGGGCAGGCTTCCCCGCGGGGGGGGAGGCCGCGGCGGCGCCGGGGGCCGCACTCACCACGATGCAGGGGCTGGGGGTCGCCATGGAGCGGGGCGGCCCGCCGGCGGCGGCTGCGGGCGGCGCGGAGGAGCGGCGGCGGCGGCGGCGGCGGGCGGCGAGGAGCGGGGAGGCGCCGCGCCCCGCAGCGGCCCCGACGCCGCCTCCGCGCCCTCCGCGCTCCCCGCCCTCAACATGGCCGCGGCGCCGCCGCCCTCTCCGGCGGCCAGCGGCCTGCAGCGGCCCCGGCGCGGCGCCGCGGCTGGCGACGCGGAGAGGGACGGGGCTGGGGCTGCCTCGCCGGCAGCCGCCTTCCAGGAGTCGTGGAGAGCCGCCCTCATCCCCGGCGGCACCGCTGCCCCGGAGGTACGGGGCGGTGCGCGTGTCCCCTCTCCTGGCCGCGGCCGTCCCCCCGCCATCACGGGTGGCCTTCCCTCGCCAAGGCTGTCCCCATCCCCGCAGGGATGCAGGTGTCCCCCGGGCTGCCCCCCGTCCCTGGGTCTTCGGCGTTGATCACCCCCTCCCCAAGGTGGTGTGGGAATGTCCCCTGTTCCCTCGCGTCTCCCTGGGAAGATCCCTCCTGTCCCCAGGGGGGAACATCCCGAAACCAAGGAGGATGCCAAGGACGGAGGATGCTCTTCCCCCGCGTGTTCACGGCCTTGGAGGGCCTCCACGGACAGAGCCCCCACGCGCGGTGGGAACACCCCCCCTCCTGCCGGCTGCTGCCCGGGCTCCTCTCCTCCACCGCCCAGGCAGGCCCATCCTCTGCTGCGGCTTCCTGCACCTTGTAGGAGGAAAGAAAAGGGACTTTTCTTTCTGCATCACTTCAGCCCTTCCTGCGAATCACAGGATTTGGTGGAGCCTCTTTCTCCCCAAGCACAGGAAATCCATCCCCCGGCACAGGCAGCTGAGGGCGTGGGGAAAATACACCTAAATGCTCATCCGACCGCACTCGTGGGTGCTGGGGTGTTGGGGCACCGCCAGCCCCCGGGGCCTCGGGCAGGGCAGGGTCGCCTGCCTTGACCTCAGTGTCCGGACAAATGTGATAACCAAATCTCACGCTTCAGGGTTCCAGCTGATCGCTTGCAGGGGTCTGGTCCGTGGGTGCACAACTCTCTGAATATATATTGTGGGGTTTTTCTCTTCTGCTTTCCTTTGCAGCATTAGCGTGGTCACAGCTAGCAACCGACCATCGCTCTGGCATGGTATGGGGGACCCTGCGCAGATGCCGTTCCACGTCTTGCAGAGCAGGGCACCGATACACTTTAAAAGTAGGCCCTATAGTTGGTAATGACTGTGCTTTTTCACTAAGCAGAGAGACAGGTGCCACTTTCCCATGCACACATGAAGGGGATGTGCTGTCACCTCCCCATACGGGGTGGGTAGAAAATGCACTTGTTAAGTGCATCTCCATTTGGTGGAAGATAAGGCTGAACTGTGCTCCCAGATGCTGTCTGTATCTTTATTTGTCTGAAGGAAAAACTTGATCTTGAGGTAAAATAATAAGAAACCATGGAAATGCCTGGATAGCTCCAGTGGTTTCAAATGGGAAAAACAAACAAACAAACCAAAAACAGTGGTGTCTCCTAACTGTAGGTCTGGAGTTAAGGGCAATGCAACAGTACAAATGGAAATTCATGGTTTCTTATATTCTAGCTTGAACAATTACGTATCAGCTGAAGACTTTCCCCTTCTTTCTCTAAGGGGTGGAGACCAAGTTTTATTTTATGCTGCATAAATACTTGGTGTCAAGAAAAGGATAATGATTCTTAAAAATAACTTTATTCATAAAGAGCTGTAGCAATCAACTCCTGATATACAGTTAGCACTATTACTGTCGGCTCAGAAAACACGATGAAATCAGTTTAAGCGTTCCTTTGTATGAAACAACCAATTTAAGCAAATTTTAACTAAGCAAATAGGCACAATCCCTAGCAAATGTGGTATTGTTGCAGTTAGGTGCTCAGCTACAGTTCGGGCGGGTTAACTCTGGAGTGGGAGGAAGGAGCCTTTATCAAATTGCCTAGAGCAGCAGAATGAAATACGCCCTGCAGCTAGCTAGTATCAGGAACGTGTCACAGCTGGCCTATTTCCAGAAGGCTGGTAAAAACAGCAGCTGCCCTGTCAAACTCGGGGAGAGCCTGACATTATTGAGCAGTACCTGTTGAGAGACCATTCAACCACAGAAGCGTTTTAGGATCTGCTTTTATTTTAGTTACTGAAGATATTCTCATAAATGAACGATACCAACGTCTGCCATTAAAAGTAGCATCCAACACCACCTTTCTGGTTGCATGCAAAAGTTGTTGGCTTGACTTCCATGCGATTTCTCCGGAGCGGACAAAAGCATTAGTCCTGTTTTGCCCTTCTGGGTGAGCAATTTCTTTGTTCCTCCTGCCAACCAGCACATTTCGAGATCCAAAGCATTCCTGGTCCCGCTGGCACCCCGTGACGGAGGGAAGAACAGATTTACAAAAGCAGAAATATTTGCTGATATTACAGGAAGTCAGTGAGCTGAGATCAGCAACAGATTTAGTAGATGACCAGTTTTGTTCTTGCTGGTGTGGGAGCCACTGGGTTTGCAGGGCAGGGAAAAGGGAGGGGGTTCAGAGGTATCTGGGAGCTGCACATTTTCTGGCTGGATGATGCACAAGGTGGGAGAGCCAATGTTCCAATTTCTCTGGTACGCGCAACTTTTTAGAAGGCAAAATAATTTAATAAATACATTTTGTCTTGGAGTAGATTCCTGATTTCATAATTATTTTGTCCTCAGTTGCCAGTCCAGCACATCTTAGCGCTCAGGCTCAGTGAACCATGGCCTGTGTGAGCACCAGTTGTATGTAACTTTATTAACAGACTTTTAAAAAACTTGCTTGGAAACCATGTGCCCCCAGTGGTGGGATACCTGGAGATAATCACTGAGTATTCATTGTTTGGAAACACTTGAAATTGTGTGTTCTGAGTCAGATCTTCAGGTCACCACCCATTCACCAGTCCCCCTTTTCCCCCCTTTTTTTCCTCCCAGCTTTGCCATTGCTGCTGGGTGACTCACAGGGAGTTAGCAGAATTTATCTGCTGGGTTTTTTTCACAAGACAAGCCTCCTAAAAAAGCGAAGAGCACAATGATTTTTCAGCAGATTAACAACTGAGACCAGCAGGACTCACTTGTGACCAGAAATCAGTCTGTGCAGACAGAATGGGGAAAAAAAAAGGAGAATTCAAGGCACATTAACCCAGTCCTGAGATGAGCACCAACATTTTTAATTAAGAGGAAGATCAAAAAGGAATGTGTCGTTAGATGATATATAGAGCATTTACCAAAATACGAATTTAGCATGCAAGCATCCCATCTTCATCATGGCTACAGAGAATTCCCTCCACTCTGACTAATAATTTAAATAGCCTAAAATTATTTTTCTAGCCTAATGTTTTAAATGGGACAGGAAGCCAGATGTACCAAAACAACATTTAAAAAGAGGCACACCCTTCCAAAGAAATAGGGAATAGATGTTGTTTGTTGCAAAATACCTTTTTAAATAATATTATTCCTGTTCTCCGTCTTGTTGACTTTTGCAGAAATTAGTCATCCAAGTGATTCTCAGTGGTGACAGTCTCCATGGATTTTGGAAAGTGGTGTCTATCTACTTACTTCTTTCAAGACTGGGGCTTCCAGGATGATGAGAGTTTACCAAGATTTCTCTCCCTGCTCAGCTGCTAAATGACAATTTACTTATCAAAATGAAAATAAGCAGAACCTCTGACCCGATGCAGGTAACTTCCTTTTTCATGTACATCTTTACCTCTGTCAACCTTTGTAGGAAAACTGCTTTCGCACTCTAGGCGGGGGTTGGAGAATTACGATCACTTTGCACTTTATTCAGCAGTACAAGGAATGGTCACTGTCCCAAGAATTACACAATTACTACAAAACACCCAACGTTGGCTTATCACAAAATTGCAGCCGCCCTCAGAAATGCTGACTTGGATTGCTGCAGACAACGCCACGGTTTGGGCTAGGATTTATGGCATTTACTGGCTTTCGTTTGCAAACATCCATTAAGAATTATCCCAGTGGTCCTGGTTCAGAGCCGCCGTGCAGGACCGGACGCACGACGGTGTCTGTCACAACACAGCGGAGACGCTGGTGCTTGGCACTACACATACTAAAGACACACCAAAGTCCTGCCCAATGGGATTTACTGAGTGCCAGCGCGCTGCCAAGGTCCAGCTAGCCTAAGGGCCTGCAGAAATTTAGACAAGGATTATCTTAAAATGGCAGAAAACGAGCAAAGGCGGATTCCGTCACAAAAGCAGAGCAGCTGGCACAACCCTGTGCCGTGGGGCCCTACACCCTTGGAGCCACTCAAGACTTTGAGTAGCCCAAGCCCCACTGCCGTGACCGAGCACACGGGGTGCCCACCTTCCCCCCAACAGCTCTGAGGTCTGGGCTTGCTCCTCTCCCGCTCTCCGGGGAACTTGCTCCCCGGGCGCAGGAGTGCTGTGAGAAGTGGCATGGATGGGGAGGATGGCACACCTGGAGACCTGCCCAAAGGACACTGGTTTTGTTTGAACCTGTCCCGACCCAAAGGCTGAAGCCTGAGCAATGTCGCTGCCAGGAAGATATTTGTCTTTTCTGTTTGAAACGGCTGTTTTTCAGCTCAACTCGACTCACTGAACAACAGGGCTTGATGGAGTTGATGACTTTTCACGCAGCAAAAGGTAAAACAAAGGAGGGTTTTTTTTAACATGACAGTAGGTCTGTGCTTGCTGCAGAGCAGCTTTCAGAGCTGTTACGCTAACCATTTGCTGCAAGCGGGTGCAGCATCCCTGCTGCCACACGAGGGGAACCACCAGCATTTATTAGAGATGTTGTCACGTGGCACCCAAAACCCCGCACGTGAGGGCACCGTGAAGCCCGGGCTGACCTCCTTGTGCTCCTGCCACCCATCTCCTTTGACTGCACACATTGCTCTTCTCACACTGAAGCGGACACCTGAGGTCCCAGCAATCCCTTGCAAAAGAAAAGCATAACGAAGAGCAGAGCCAAGACCAGTTACTAACATCAGATTCCTTCACGTGCAGCAAGCGTTAGCGAGACGTACATTTGCTCCATGCCAGTAACACGGAAAACTCTTCTGCTCCCGTCATTCAGCAGCACTTGCATCTACAAGATACCTAGGTGACCCAGAAGCTTCTATGTGACACATTTCAGTGCAAACCCCACCAAAATTACGTTACTGATGGCAGCCACCTTATTCCGCTGGCTTACATGAAATTAAACTCCCGTGCTCCCGGAGTGGACAGATGTCCACATTGCACCGTGCACATGCAGCAAACTCCTAGGATTATGCAGGGATAAAAGGACTTCTGGAAGACGGGCTGTGCATGGGGAGTGCTTTTGCTAAAGTCAGGCAGCTTATTTTAGCCAACAACTTAGTTAACACATCCTCCTTTTTTTCAGTCGATGTTCAGATGAAAGCGTGCTAGTCAAGAAACCAAGGGAACCCTGCAGCAGGACTTCAGCCCAGGATATCTGCACTGGAATCTCGTTTGTACGTACCTTCAACTGAAGTCAGAGGGAAGGCTGGATGACTCCAAATGCAGGCGGTTGGTGCGGGTAGGTCTTCCCACCAGGGAAAGGGGAGTGAGGGAGAGACGTGGGCTTCCTCCCCCTTGCTTAGTTGCTTTCTGAGGAATGAACAGGTTAATCTGCTTTCACCAGGCACCTGAGTGCAGGACCTGCCTGCAAACCCCAGGAAGCATTTCTAAACAGCTGTAGAAGACTAGCTGTGTTGCACGTCTCAGAAGAGGTGTCTGTACAGCTACACAGAGGTAAGCCAGACGCATTGTTTAAAACATAAAAAAATCTGGAACCTGTTGATACCAGCATGGAAAAACTGAGCCAACAGGCTGTTGTGTGAGGATAGAAACTCGAGAGGAGGCAAGAGGAGGTGGCAAGGCTGTTTCAGCAACAGGAGAGAAGAATGAGGAAGACCAGCAAGAGACCACAAGGCAGCAACCTGATCAGATAACTTGCTGATAGAAGGCTGTATTCGCCGAGGCTTGCAGATCCAGCTGGCACTGTCTCAGTGCAGACTAGGCATCAGGTGGCAGAGCTCACATGCCAAGGCCCCTGCCTCCCATGCAGATCGTGGCAGCCATTCAAGTATCTCAGAAATCTTCTCTGGGCAGATTATAAATGAAGCAGACGAGAAGCACACGCCAGGCTGGGAGGGAACCGCACTTCAGGACTCCCTTCCCCTTTGCAAGACCCCTTCAGTTGGATGGTATGAGCTGGAAAAATCATCGTTCAGATCCTCAAATATTAAACGCTGTTCTAGGAGTAACACCAGAGCCTGAATCTGGATTTGGGTCAAGGAGGCAAGGCTGGATGAGATGCCTGGTGAGGACAGAGTCAGATAGTTCAGTGGAAGAGTGCTTCTAGAACTCAGTTTACACTTGAAAGGAGAAATAAGTTAATTTCTAGCATCCCAAGTTAAAAAACTGGGCAGCAAGGAGTTAGAATTCCTGCATACTACCTCTCACCCACCCAGAATCCTCCTTGACCCAATGGAAAGCCCTTTTGGAAGTCTGCCCTCAAAAATCCTCACGAGACAGGGATGCAAAGGGGGAGAACTGTTCTAAAAAGGAGACTCAGGCCCCATAGCAAGGGGAGAAACAACCTTTCTTCTGAACCCTCCCCTCCAGAGAGCGAAAAGGCTGAAGGTCCCAGAAAAAAAATATAAGTTTGAAGCTTTTCAAACCTATCTGGCTCCAGACACTAACCCTATTTAGCAAACAGTATGTTCAGTTTATTGCAGAACAGAATACCTGTACATATAATTGCTGAAATCTAAGATATCATAAAGTGCTCAACAGAGATGACAATAGGAGAATTTTGCTTCAAATAAGACTTTTTTGCCAAACCTCTGCTCTTTATTTTTATCTACTAACTGAAATCCACTCCTCAAATTGTAGATCTGCGGTATCTGATGGGCTAATACAAGTTTTACACAGTGATAGCATCAAGAGTTTTTAAATTCACCAAGGCTTATCTAAGTCTCAGGTTGCTTGGTTACCTCAGAGTCTAGAAAAAGTTTTCCAAAACTCAGTTCCCTTCTGGTGTAAATATTGTTCGGCAGCATTGGAAAGGCTTTCCAAGGGGAAGTGAGACAGACTAGAGCTCCTGTGTCTTTGAACCCCTGCCAGGCACATCTTAAATTACAAACTTACAGGCTAGTGTGGTCCTGCTATTGATGAGAGTTTAAAAAGAATGTAAAGTACAATGACACTGATCTTCTGTTTAATTGCCGCACAAATCGGATACAGAGGATTCAAATAAAAGCTGAGTATTCAACAATACAAAATTGAGAGGGAAAAAACAGCCATGCAAAATTACTGTGTTTTCAGTGATTCCTGTGGAATAGCTGAAAATGATCCAGAAGGTTAATTACTGTCTCGGAAAATATTCTTGCTACAAATGAGAAATCATGATAAATGAAAATGTGAACCTTGTTATGTCTAAACAATCAACAACCATTGAAACAAAGAACCAGGAAGCTTGGTACTTAAATTGAAACATCAGTTTTCACAGTACAGAAGAATGTGATGTGATTTATTTTAGGGCAAAATGTTGGCACTTACAAGTAGGTAAAAATCACTGGAAAATATGACAAAACCAAGTAACTCAGAGGCTTCAAGGCCTGAATGAATCACTTCTGTCATTCAGTCCAACTGCCGGACAGTCTTGTGTCTCGTGTTCATTCTTTTTAAACTAGTCTCATTTAAGGAACTGATTTTCCAATTTCGTATTGTCACATCGGGATTTAAGAATGTTTCGTTAACAGCAATTTGGAGAGTTTAAAATCCCTTTGCAGCCCAGCTACTGCAGTTCTTACTCTGCAGGAAAGCACTTTTTGGACATGTCACCTGGGTATTTCAGTTTTAAAGGTCTCCTCCCTCCTTTGAACTTTTCAGACTTGAGGGATTTCCAGCGCTGCTCTTAACCATGGTTTAAGTAAAAAAATTTGAACTTGAAAATAAGCTACCTGCACTCTGGAAGAATTGATACAACATGGCAGGGAGTAGTAAGTTTAAAAGCATTGCTGACTGTGTTGAACTTCAGTGACTTCTTGTTTTGGAGAGGTATCTAGGCTTAAAACTATAAGGCAGCTGCATGGCTGCATGCCAGAAGGAAGTTCACAGCAAAGCTGTTTGCACAGCATCAGCCTATTTTTAGTATAAGGTTAGGGAGAGAGTTTCTTCCTCCCCCTGCCCCAAGCCTCAGTAATGCCCTCCACTGGCTAGGAGGGAGTTTTTGCACAGAAATAGAGAAATTTTTGGCCAGCAGTGTGAAGTAGGGTATTGCACGTGTGCCAAGCAACCCACACGTCTATCCAGGAACAAAGAGCAGGGCAGCACCAGCCTCGGCTGCTTTCTTCTCATCGGGAATGTTGTTTTAGGAAAAATAAAAACAGAGAACTCAATTTAAACAAAGTAAGAGACCGTATCTGGCAAAAATCCAGATAAAGGTTTAAGATTCTCGCCGCAATAATTGGGTAAGAGATCAGTCACTCCAAACTCTGTATCACCCCGGCGCACATACGCATGCCATTAAGAAGCATCAAGTTGTGTGCGCTGATCCCACGCATGTTTGTGTAAAGTACCGTTGTCACTTTGCTTACTCTTACACAACAGAAATGTACATTTGAGGCGTGGGACACATTCACTCAAAAAGTTGGGGAGTGCTGAAGCACTCCCAAAAATTTGAAATGGAGGAGCGGAGAGTGCCTTACGCTGGGTGGCGTCGGAAAGTTCGTACTAACTGTGCAGACGTGGGCCACGCCACAAGAGCATGCCAGTCTCCCCACAGATGTTATTACTACCACAAGTGCTATTTTAAAGGATGAAAAAGGAAACGCATGGCTGTGAGCCTTGAGGCCAAGCTCAGGAGCCCTGCCAGTGCAGGGTTTTGCTCCAGAAAAGTAGTTCTCTGACTCCCTTGCAGAAGGCCGTAGTGTGAGAATGTAAGAGGGCAGCGTAAGAAATACAAGCTGGGAGGCACTTCAGTTTGCCTTATCCCCAGCACCTCCAACCAACATTTGCACCAGCCCCATAAGATACCCACTAACTTTTCCTTTAAAACCTCAAATTCCAGACATCCCAAGAAAGGTATTCCAGAGCTTAACTCTTCCTGCTGTCAAGGCCAACTGCCTATTCTGATGTCTAAGCTAAATGTCTCCTGCTGCAATGTAATATATTTTTCTTGTCCTACATGCAGCAGTGAGGGCAAGTGTTTATTTCCTTCTTCTCTGCAGCCGCCTCTTACTGATTTGAAAATACATCTCTCCCATCACCTTGAAACAAGACCCATCTTCCATCCTGTCATCCCTCTCATTGCTTTTCTTTGGTTGTGTCCAGCTGCTCCATTTTCCATGAAGTGCAGTGCCTACAGCTGGATACCATGCTCCAAGAAAGGCTTTCTACTACCACATGAGGAAGAAGGACCACATCATGTATCTTACAGACTAGATTCCTGTTCATACATTCCACAACAACATTTATTTTTTATCCAGAACGGGATGCTGTTGAATCACATTCAGCTGGTTGTAACCATAACCCCAATATAAGTGGCTATAACTATATTACAGTTCTCTGTACAATTGCTACCCTAGCAGCCTGTCCTGTCCCATCCTGTATTCGTTCAGCTGGTCGTTGCTTCTGCAGAAGTGTACAAATATACATTTGTCAAATCCATTGCTAGATTTACTGAATCGCATTCTAACCCTTTTGAATTTATCAAGCTCATTTTGAATTGTAATTGTCTTCTACTTGGGCAGTAGTTAGCTCAAGTCTGGTGCTCCTTACAATCACCATATGCCATCAACAATTTGTTAATGAAAATATCAAATAACATCAAATCAGAGCAGAATTGTAGAGAATCCCACTCAACACATCCTTGCAGTCTGACTGTGAATGATTCATTATTACTATTACTCTGAGTAGAGTTTTCCAAACTTTTTTTATAACCTCACTTTTAAATTGGTGTCAGACCACGTTCCCCTACTCTTACGAAAAGTCGTTAGAGTCACTTAAAGTAAAGCTGTGCCCACTGCTTCTCCTCTGTTCAGGAAGCTTGTAACCTTGGTGTAGAAGGAGCAACGTTAGTTTGACACAACCTGATCTTTCTTTTAGAAGCTCACCGATAGTTTGCCTTTTCCATTACTTTTCCAGTTTAAACTATTGACCCCGAGTTCTGAACAGAGGGGTGGAAGCAGAGAGACAAGGTAAGCCTTCAGAGTTTACAGCATCCCCCTTTTGTCTCTAAAGCTTGAAAGTAATTTACCATATGGGGCATCTGATCTAGGCATGTGGATGTTGTTGTTGTGATTGTGCTGCAATCTCTTACATATGGCAGAAAAAGTAGAGCTTGTCCAAGTGAGGACATGAGAGCCCTTGAAGTATTCACTACTCTGCCCTAACATCACACAACACAAGGACAAGGAAAGTCTTTTGCTCCTGCGTCTATGGATCCCTCCTCCATCATTCCAAGATTTCAGTAGCAAAGCTATTCCAGTGAGAAGTCACATCCACAAAACAGAGAAGGCTCCTCAACAATATCATGCACTTCCTTCAAAGATCCCAGCTGACTGAATTGAAACACAAAAAACATACAGCAAGTAAGGTAAACACATGTCCAGTAATTATTTCCATGGCATCAAAAGCCAGGTGGCTTTTTACTACTCCCAACATCAACTTTGATAATAAATTAACCTCTTCAGGAAGCCTTTGCAAGGATGGATGTGGAATAACAGTATCAGTAATTACGCTTCATCAACAAGACCTAATCATTTGGCAACTCCTATTTGAAGATGATGCATGAGAATTTTTTCCTGACACGTAAGTCTGTGCTGACTGGGGATATGATTTTTCTCAGGTCACCGTAAATACCTACTATGCGCATTAAATCACCTCCTTGTTTAAGTCTGGTGACATAAGAGCATGTATTTGTTTTTAGAAAATAAAACCTTCATCAATAGGCCAATAGTACCCTTCCTCCTACGGAGTTTTCCCATCACATTTCTTGGTACTTTAAAAACACTGAAAGGTATTGCTGTCTCACTCTAGGCAGTATTTGGACAAATCCAGCATTTTCCAAGTGATCTTTTGTTTTGTTAATCTCTTACACTACGTTTATATGGTTCTAAAGTGCATCCTGGATGTAGCTGCTCTTCTGCAGTGTAACTAGATTACACTCTGCATTCCCTTGGTGCCTTAGTCTAAATGAATTTGCTCTTGAAAAAGAAAAAAAAAGTTCTTGAAAGGTGAGAATGGGAACATTCAGTGAGTCAGTCACTTCACATTATTAACTAGCGGTAAATGCAAAGCAGCTTACCCACTGCAGAAAGTTAAGAATACACAAATACACAGCGTTATCACTGAGTAAGTGGCATACTATAAGTATGCATTCTCACTCTCTCCTGGTAAAATTTTCATGGGCCTGTAACCTCAATAGGAAATACTGAATGTATCCATTAAAATGACGGTTTTAAAAGTTATACTTTCAGAAAAAGGACAGATAATGCAGGTATGAAATTCATAACTCATTTATTGAATATATATATGCAAGGATACCAATAAAAAGAAACTAATACTGCAAACTACAACTTTGGAATTAAAGCCAATATAACAGGAACAAAATATACATAACATTGTAGATAGGAATGCATTTACCCTCTTTCATACATTCCTTGTCTTTACACCTAACGTAAATGTATACTAGAGCAAAAGCTGCAAATGTTAGCCTAACCTGAGTGCTTTTTGACAAGCAACAGTTCTCCAGGATTCTTTAAGGGTTGAGATGTCACTGCTCACTAATGAATGTGCATACATATGCATATATAGAAACTGCTTCAACAAGTATATAAATCAAGAGCTGTGTTCTGTTTTTTAACCTCCCTCGCTAATACAGTGGAATCTGTTTCTGGTGACATGGAAGAAGAGTTACTATTCGCTATAATGTACTTTCAGTTCTCTTAAGATTAATTTCAACTAATGAGGATTAATTTTCTCGTCAATCTGGTTCAGCATATTAATATTTTTGGAACACACTGATTATCACCTGCCAGGTAAGTCTGATATTTCCGATAGATTCTCTCCTCTTCATCTTTCACTCTGGTTTAGCATGAAGTTATTTTTCATAAGTAAGTAGCAGTAAGAAGCACGCTCTCTTCCTGGATATTACATTTTAGGGGCAGATTCGGTATAATCATACCATTCTAGATCAGCACAGCTCTTTGTACCTAAAGTCAGCCTTTGTGGAGTGTAGGTGTGACTCCTACTAGAGCCTTATCACAGAACCTCCTGTGGATCAACACCTGCTGAATGAGTAGATCTTTTGATCACCTGATCTATTTCACCCTAGCTAGCTGCACTGACACCGATACTGCCCCGGACTTTCACTCTTCCTCGAAATGGAGTGATAGCACAGCTTCCTGCTCTAAGTGTTTGATCATGCCTTGAGACTCCGGCACTACACCAGCTGTATCCTCAAATTATTTGAACAGTATTCTACTGATGCCTGTCCTTCCTTGGTACAGTCCTTTCTCAGTATAGCACAATCGCAGATCTGTTAATATAGAGATACAGTGAGTTGGGGAGATCTGTTAATATAGAGATGCAGTGAGTTCGGGGAGAAACCTCCCTTCTCGGAGGGTTCCAGGCGTCTTAAACAGCACACACTACTCTTGTGAGCAAAAGAAACGCCCAAAGGCCAAAAAAAAAAAAATTTAAATAAAGTGAAACCAGTTTCATAAGACAAGTTTTGTTAAATTCATGAGTTCTCTGATTGTGAGATGAAAGCAGAAGGTGCCTATTAAAAAAAATCTCAGTAACAAATAGACTGCATTAATTTAACTAGCTAATTTAAACATACCTATGTCACCTATAGAGCACTTTCTTTACTTCTAACATTTCTGGGAAGGCAGTAGATGCTCCAGAATAATCTTCAATATATGCTTGCAAAGATTACATCGCTTTACCAAAAAAGAAAAATTTCAGACAGACTGTCTGAAATTCCAAGCTAAAATACACATAAAAAGACAGTAATGGCAGTATTTTATCTTTAAAAAATGATGTAAATGTTGTATACTATCATACATTGTCATGCTTTTTAAAACTACAATTAAGGACGTAAAAGATGTACAGTAAATACACTGCTGAGGTACATTTCTTCTAAATATTAACACCACGACAGAATTACTCCCCAGCAGGTAATGCTACTTGGGAACATATAAATACAATTTTTACATTGTAAGGCACTTTTACCCAGCATACATAAGTTGAAGTCAGTTATGACAAATTTGAGGCTCATAAGAAAGATCTTTGCTTTTGACTTTCTTTCCATGAATTGTGAATTAAAGACAGTTTAGTCAAGCCATCTCAGCACAAAGAGGTAACAGGTAAACCAGCCACTTCCTTTTCTGCTACCCAAAGGTAAAGTGCTGTTCTGGTTCTTCGAGGCATGGAATGGGGTAATTTATTTCACAACAGAGGAGTTATTGGACTGTATATTATACTAAGCAACTGACCGCTATGAATTAGAGCTCAGTCTCAAATATAATCAGTATGCTGGCAGATCTACCCCATGCAACCTTAGTTAAAATACAGTAGCTGCAAACAAAGTGCCTTTTTTCCATGGGAGGGCCATGTCTGAGGCACAAATCTAGAAGTAATTTAAACATTGAAGGATGTTATTTTGCATTCTAAAACTGTTCTGAGTGGCTGAAAAATGTTCATATTCTAGGAGAAACAAAACAACTTGGTAGAGAATTTCAATAATCGATCTGTCATTGCAATTCAAGTCACGCTTTTAATTTTGAAAGTTACAAATACAAAATAAAAATGATCAATGGCATCATGTTTAGAGCAGTAACTGAATATTTTCTGTACACGGCAATATTTCTTTTCAAAATGGCATTATTCTCCAGGAAAGCAAACAGAATTGATTGAATTCTAACAGGTAAAATGTTAGAAATTCCAATATACAGTAATTGAGTCCCTCAAGACATTAAGGGAATGCATAAGAAGACAAATGACACACGTTAAATCTTTTAAAAATACAAGTAAAAAATGCTACAGAAACGCATGTTACAAATGAGCCGTTTTTGCAATACCAATCACAGAGGAACTGTAGCAGTTTATAGTCAAATCAGTGTATTTTGCTTGTTTCCTTTCTTCAAATCCAGAAGTTTTGTTGGGAGTTCAGAGTGAAACAAGTCAAAACCCTAAACAAACAATAAGGTGATGCGATAGCAACAGACAAACATGTGGACTAGATTCAGCTTTTTGGTTTTATTTAAGTAAGTCTGAGAATGTGCTTTAACAGACCAATTGAAGAAGCTAGTAGCCATTAGAAATGATGAGGTGTTTTGAAAGCAGTCAGAGGACTGATCTGTCAGGTTTGGTATAGCCTAGATCTGATTATTCCCTAAAGGAACAGCAAACTCTAGCAAGTAGAATTCCATGACATGATTGTTGACTTGAGAGAAAGAGAAAAAATAATCACGAAAACAATAAGGATGATAAGCAAAGTTTCTCATATAGTGGTCATAAGATTAAAAAATAAATACCAATCTAGCAAAAAAGGTTGCTTCCTCATTCTTCTTACAGAATATGGGACCTTTATGCATATTCTGGACAAAACATGAAGTGTTCCACACAACACAGAACACTTGAGGTATGGACGTCAGATATGGTGGCTAAATTCCATAGTGAGTTAAGAGTTGTAACTCTCTGAAGTAAAAGAGATTGGGCTGCAGAGTCCAAACATTTGTATAGTAAGGTTTTAATCACACTTAGTGAAGTGTTCTTTGTAAATCAGGGACACAGAAAGAGGTGGGTCGTTGTTGGGGAAAGAATGAACTACAGCCCTTTGGCATGAGTTCTAAAGCTCACAGCTCAGAACCAACAGCTGCTCAAGTAAATCTCCCGCAAACAATGCTGGGCGGAATGAGCAATCACAACAGGAACAACCTGAAATGTTCAAGCGTGCTTCGGTGTACACTGAGTCCTTTTCTACTGTGTGCTTTGCAAGCAAAAACAGAGCGCGGCTTTCCCATGTAATAGCCTCCGTAACTTGTGTATGAAGAAAATGCAAAATTCACAAAGTACCAGCTTGTTGCCACCACGAACTGTCCATGTTGTTAATTAAACTAGCTAAGACCTTCCCTCATTGCATGAATCCACTAAACAACTTACACATTCCAAATCTTAAGGTTTTTATTCAGTCCAGAAATATAGATCTTACTTCATTTCAATGTCTGCCTTAACTTTTGACACTGTACATATTACATATCATTTATATAGTGTTTCATTTTTTCCAGACACTGCAGACTACAAACTACGTAATATTGACATGTAAAACTCTGCCACTTACTGAAGGCTCACACACATGAACGTTTCAGGCAGTTCAATGAAATTTCTAACAGAGTTGGGTAGTAAAAAGTTACTAACCCTTTTCTGATTTTAGAAAACAATTTAAAAGAATTAGTAGTTATGATGTCTTAGCCATTCCCAGTTCTATAACTCTGTCCCTTGAACCTGTTTAAAAAATGATGAAAACAATAGTAAATTTAAAATCGTACAGAAAAGCATTTAGCAGCTCTGACATTACATCTATATTTAGCAATAGAAATGAGGGCCTCCCTTTTTATACTGTTACAAAGTCAGCGGAATTTAAAAAACAACAAATCCTCCCCGTTTTTCTACAGTATGCCAGTAGAAGGTACTTATCTGCATACACTAGATTTAAATACTTCACTGCAATAAACTACATTAAACGTATATTGCGTTTCAGTCTCGGTAACAGATCTGTCAGGAGTAACTTCCATACCTAGTTTCCATTGAGCTGCTGCTGAGGAATGTCATTATGGTCAGTGCCTGATTTGCCACGGCTTTTGCTTTCTCTTTCTTCATCCTCTTCATCTCTTTCATCATTTCCACTATGGTTTTTACAATAGAGTCTAGTACAATAAAAGAAACAGTGAGGACATTTACTGAAAACATCTATCAAAACCAGACTTTCCTCTCAGTTAGTTTTGAGATGTGCTAAAAGTCGGTTGCTAACTCAAGTCCTTCGTGGTTTTCAGTCAAGCATCAGTTAAACTGAGAAAGAAAACAAGGTTGAAGACTAGCTAACAAAACTTTGATCAATTCTAGTTTTCAAGAACTGCTACTACATTGCTCAGAGAACGCCCTCTTGTGGGCACAACCACACTGGCAACTCAACTGCAGCCAAGTCACAAACGCCAGCAGTTCAGCAAGCAAGTATGGAAAGGTACAGGGTCCAAAAAACCCCAGAAAATAAGATACAAAACATATCAATATGGAGGAATCATGACATAAATTATCCAGGGTTTCCTCAGTATAAATTACAGATTAATCGAGGAGGAAAATATAACACAAGTCAATTAATTTTCTCATTTCTCCTATTACAACACTACTACAGAAACTGTAAATTAGCAGAGTAACGGAAATATTTTGCCAAGTCAACAATTACTTAAAAATATAACTTAAAGGAAATAATACTCTCTTTTTTAATAACATACTTGACTAGCCAAGTTAGGCAGAAAAAAAGCCATGAAATATCTTCACTTTCATTATAGATTCAAGAATTACATAGGTCCTTACTTATAAATTCCTCGTGACATATTCTCAATGTATTTAGCTTTGTCTTCTACTCCACAGTGGTAATGGTATGTTTTTATGCAGGCTTTAATTTCACACCCAATAGTTGCACCAGGCTGGCTGCAAAGTGTGCATTTCTGCGCAGGGGAAAGAAGAGAATGACACTGTTCAGCCTTTCAAAGCTTAGTATTCAGTTTAGTGTTCCTCATATTTATGGCTACCATTTTGGAACAGAGTAATTTCTCTGGCAGATCATCCTTCCAATGAAAAGTTAATCAAAGAAACTGTAAAATAGAAACTGTGTAATGCTAACCTATTAAAATATGAACACTAGGATTTACCTGTCCATTGCATTGAAAATTGCTACATGATTGCACACAGCATCATATTTCCAAGATCATTTTATTGCCACTGAAGTTAGTATGTTAAATACAAGATGAATCTTAAATTTTTTTTTTTTCAAGGAACAATATTGTTAGGAGTTGTTTGTTTTCTTTTTACCCCTTATAAATCTTTTACCGCTTTAAAAACATGCTGAATTTTAATAAAATACATGTGACATTTTACCAACATCCCCCTCCCTGAGGCCTTAACATATTTTCAAATTAAAACATCAAAACAGTTGGAAACACGTCACTGCATGAACATATTCTCTAAGTTTATTTGTAGTTTTACACAGTGTGCTTTTAGTAACACAGGATCCAAAGCTGTTATTCTCTTATAGTTACAGGAAGGCTAATAATAATTTACTATGTACATTGTCATATAGAACCCTAAATACCACATGCCCAAACACCACTAATTTTTAAGGTGATTTCTATGTGGCTACCTGTCCCAGAAGTAACCATACATTTAAATTTTCTGTTTAGAAACAGATGGAAAAGATTGTTTCACAAAAGGAAGGAGGCAGAGCTATATAGACCATAATAGAACCACTAACACGTTCATCATGTTCTGCAGATACATACCATTCTTTTTCCTCTCTTGATTTCTTGAAGTACTGTTTTGATATCAAAATCACCAAACTCTGCCCTTGAAGTTGTTGTTAGCTGGACAGTGCCAGAAGAGAACAACTGTAAAACAAGCAAGTCAAAATAATTCCAGGTCATCAACATGATTAGAAATTTTTTTATGTGCAGGAATAACTGAGTATTGAACATCCCCTTCTGTGATCTCAGACAGCATGTGCTTTAGCAACAAACGAGGAAAAAAAACCCATGCTGAGTAACTGGCATGATGAGTATTCTTTCTGATACCCACCTGACTGCTTTAATTATATTTGTTGCCTTGGAGAAATGTATTTTAAAAGACAAAGGAGTAGACAGGAAATAATGACATGATGAAAACACAAAGTAATAAATGGGCAATATTATCAATTACACTGCTGAACTTTTTAGGAATATTCCATTTCCTTCCCTGTGACATATAAATAATTCAGCTTCACAGCAAAACTGATGTCAACACACCTGAAAAGCCCTGAGGGATGACAATGGAGCACATAAGTACCATCCCTCCTATCATCATCCTGCTATATTCAGTTTAAACTGTCTTAAAACTGAAGCTCAGGTACACAAAGCAGTGAAGAATACTCTAAGATTCAAGGCTGCTGGCACACACCAGCTCCTTTTTTAGTGAGGCTAGGTATAGGCAGACAATTAACACTCCACAGATTGCCTGGACTATTTACTCCTGTTGAAGTACAACAGGAACCACTGAGGTTTGTTACTGACAGCCCTACCTCATTCATAGAACGAGTTATATGAAAGATAGCACTATCTGCTCATGTTTATTGAAATTAGCAGATTCTTTTCAGGCTGACAGTTCTATAAATGTGATCATCTAAAAAAGCAAGGGCTTTCTAGAACTTCCACGTCCCACTCTGCTTGAGTCACACAGCCTGAATCCACTGGTCAAAAAATTAGTGAAGTTCATGGATTCTTCCTGGATTTTGCCTGAATGCCTGTGGAGTAAAGGTATTTTACTTTTGGGGTGGAGCCTTTTAGTTAAAACTGTCTTCCTGTTTAAATATTGTGTATGCATTCAGATGCTAAGGGAGCATTTTTAATAAGCTAAAGAGTCTTCCTGAGCGAATTTCATCTCTTAGCACGTAGCCAGCTTTTATCCATATTGCCTGCAGTGAAAATAAATTAATTGCTCACTTTGCAACACTTCAGTGCTTGAAGAGATCATCAGCACACAGACAATACTCGTGCATAATTACATATGAGGGTACTGTATTAAAATCTAAAATAGCAATTCAGACAACATTCACATAATAGACTGGTTAACAACAATAGTGTTACTCACCATGCACTTATAGTGTGCTGCAGCCTTTTTGGCATTAAATATATGAAGCTTTCCTCTAGCTTCATTTTCTTCTTCACCTGCATGACAGAATCCACATTTAGGTTTTGTATCACTGGGGCTGCTTCTGTGGGGAGACCTGTCTCTCTGAAAGAAAAACATTTTACTAAAATATACTGCTGGGTTACAAATAAGGTTGTAATTTTAAAAGCCTGTGGCCACCAGCTGGAGGCTCAGACAAATGCAAATTTTAATAAAAATTATATTTGCAGAGTAGAAATATGCAATTCTGTCTTCTAAGAAGTTTAGCATATTTACTGCTTACATAGGAACTGCTTTCTATTTCATCTGTGCCATGTGAGGACGTAGATCTAGTGTCTTCTGATTGCCCTTTTAAATTTGTTTTTCTTGGCTTTCCCTTACGACCCCTCCTTTTTCCTTTGGGAGGTGAAGGCTCCAACTCGTGTTCATTGATACTTTCTTCTAAATCTGCTTTAGAAATTAGAAAACATTATTAAACGTTCTCAAAAATTTTATGTAAACGAACCAACAAAAACAAACCCTCCACAAACAAACAAACAAACTAAAAACCAAACAGACATGAAAAAAACATAACCTGTATTTTCTGTATTTTGGTCAGAAATAAAAATAGCAATTTTTTCCCATTTATTACAAACATGCAACTGCAGATCCTGAAAACATTATTTACTTCTTTATACATATCACATGGCTTTGTGATGTGTCTTTATAGCATAATATATGAAGAAGCTTTAGGATTTATTACAACTTCTACTTTCAGACCCAAAGTGTGTCCTCAGATATATATATTCAAGTCCACTGAAAATAAGACTCATTTAAACTACACTGAAACCAGAAAATTTTTGCAACCATGAAATAAGCTTTTAATTTATTTTTTTAAGATGCATAACTCCAATGTAAATTGCCCTTGATATTATGCCAGTGTTGCTAAATAATACCTCTCTCGCTTTATTAATTGATGCTTTTTGACTTAAGAAAAAAATTGACCCATTTTGGCTATCACAATAACATCAAGTTTTAAAACTGAACTATATTTTGCCTCCATGAAACAAATCTAAAATTTCATTTTTATATCTACAGCTAAAAGCAGACACCAGTTTACAGAAAATCATCCATACTGACAATATCTCAGATAAAGTATTTACAGACCGTTAAGAATATAAGAACGTAAATTTTTAATACAGACGTACCAAAGAGGTCTGACAAGTTCCTTTGAAAATGTCAGGTCAACTGCTCAATGCTACGCAGAACTGTAGTCCAGTGTTCTAGCAGACTGTCTTTTTCATTACTCAAAGCTCTACAGTTAATACAGATCAATTCTGCAAACTTAAGATTGCTTCCAACATGATCTAGTTAAGTATATCTGACATTGAATAACCAGCTCTGTCTAGTCCCTAGCAACTTTCCTGACCATCAGCTGCTCACAGGAGCATCTTTCTTTTTTCATTTAATATGTAACACCCACCCCTGCTCAAACTGCAAAGATATTTCAGCAGACTTGTTTAAAGAAACATGCACACACACCACTAAAGAACTTAAAACTTCTCAAAATCCAAACCACAAATATCAGTACAAGCCCCCAAATGGAAGGAAATTCTAATCAGAAGATTTAGAACATCTACTTTATACATTAATGGGCCACTTAACAGTTGTGGTATTATTATTAAAACATTGCTATGGCACTTATCGCCATTATATTGTGGTCTCAGTATCCACACAGGTCATCTTACTTTGAAACTAAATGCTGCTTTGCCAGAACTTGTCTTTCTTACATATTATCGCATAAAAATCAAATCACATTTCTATCTTACGATTGACAGTGACTCAACTGCACAAAAGTTTGA
Organism: Phaethon aethereus; assembly: GCF_964289735.1. Lineage (NCBI taxonomy): Eukaryota > Metazoa > Chordata > Aves > Phaethontiformes > Phaethontidae > Phaethon > Phaethon aethereus. The sequence continues at coordinate 16,115,645 of NC_138586.1, read as the reverse complement.
AGTCAAAGACTTGGACATATTCCACAGCCATCAACCTGGAGTAGAAGATAACTGGACTACTGGCCCAAGGCCTTGCATACAAGTGTATCCTCTTAAGCTTAGACTACCACATCTGTTGCTAATCCCCGAGAAAGCTACAGCTTCTCACACATTTATTAACGAAGGACAGAAAACTAATCCAAATGCATCACAACAGGTTATACTGAAACATAATTCCCACAAAGTTTTACTCAATTGTATGGTTAGAAAGAGGCAAAAATTTGATAATAAATTAATACAAATCTGCAAATTATTTTGGCTTAAATTGGCAGATTGTTCAGCTATATACAGATATTCCCAAGTTGCTACTAAAACACACCAGTCTATCTACCACAACATTCCTATGCTTTAATATATATACACTATTCTTTTCTAATTAGATGACAAAAGCACCATTTATTTTACTCTGAAAAAATAAAATACATGATGACATGGATTATCTAATGAAACAATACATTTTACATTTTCTTCTCAGCATTTACTATTTAATATTATTTTTCATTTATAATTACTTGCTGAATTCCCCAAGCAAGATTATGCAGTTTAGATATTGTATCTCTCAGACTGCACATAGCAAATTTTATTACAACCTGAAAACCTCTTTCAAAGAAAAGAATTCTCTTTCATCTTGTCCCTCATCAAATGAACTCTCCACCAATGCATTAAAAGACATTTGTGAATCTTTGTCTCTAGTCTTACATTTACAGAAATCATAGATAATTATTCTAGAAAAAAGTCTTACAAAAATGTGACTATTGAATTCGTGACCCTTTAAATAACATCAGTAACAAGTTAAACATATTCCTTCCAAAATCATTCCAGATTTCCCTACTGTATTTGATGAAGCAAAATGTAGTCCATTCACCAACATTCCTTATTTTTTCCAAAGCTCCTTATCAATTCTGTCAATCATAATGCTTTCCACCTCTTAGCTCTTATTTTCTAAATAACATTCAAGCATATCCGGAACTTTCTACAGTCACACTTTCAAAACTGGAAGTGAATCATAACTGCTAAAAACCAAGTACACGTTATGAAAACCAGATTTCTATAAGAAATGTCACAGCCTCCTTATAGAATAAGTTCTTAAGTGCTATTTTTTAGTCTACAATTATGAGAGAATTTAAGATTTAAAAGTAAAAATGCTGTATTTTTAAAAGATGGTTTCAGTGTAAGATTAAAAAAGCATCAAGATTGCACAGCCTTCCTCAAAGGAGGACCCCTTTTCTGTGCTCAAAACTAGTACTTCCAAAAAATTTCAGAGTTCACTGAAATCTAGATGCTACACGATACGCCATTAAAATAAAATTCCTTGCAGATTTAGGTCTCCTACAAGTGACATGGACCTACAGATTAACGCCACCGATATGCGAGGATCTGCTCTACCACATCTATCTGCAAGACTGATACCTCAAAACATTAAAGTTTCTCTCATTTTTAACAGCACTATGAACTAGTGTAACAGTACAGGAAGAAAGAGGTTGTAACCAGCTTTAAAATACACCTGCCTTGGATGGTCTTAACTGTTCAATATACAATTTGGTTTGTGCCCTATCCCTCCCCTCAAGCCCACTGCCAGCTTACCCTGTTTCCCTGGCATCTGATGGTTGGGTGTTTCCAACTTCTCATGTCAGCTTGAACTAAGGAAAACACAAAAAGTTGTTCAACTCCCCCCTGACCAGATGACGTTTTATCATGGATATCACCCATACTCTGAATCCCCTGAGATTCCCTAGATATTCTTCAACTGCCCCCCATCCCATATCCCATTACTGCATCGACTTTAAAATCATCACAATATTCTCAACATAACTTTATCTAAAGTCTTCAAAGGAGGTATCTTATCAGCTTTCTTCAGCAGTCCCTAAATGCTATATCTGAAAAAATAAGCTTAATGCGCAATACGGTCTGAGAAGGAGGGGTGGGGGTAGAAATGAAGAGGAAACATTCTACATTTTAAAAAGCACCTAAGAACACGATATTGTAAATTCAGATGAGCAAAAAGATGAGCAGCAACCAGCCCCGAATTTGCATTTTAGAAATCCATGAGCAGTACAAAGTACCACAAAAAGAAGACTAGCAAAATGCTGTATTACATAAACTGTTAACAGGGAATCTCAGCTTCAGAGAGAAATCTAAAAATTCTCCTTTGATCATGACTAGAAGGAAAAAGGATCAAGATGTTTTGCTGTTTAAAATAAGGCTTGGCAGAGAAGAGGTTGAGATATCACTCATCTATTCTATATCGCATCAGCTTGAAATATACACGGAATCACCCTTTTCCAAAAGCTAGGTCAAAGCAAAAGTAATGAAACAATTAAGTGATTTAAAGAACAAATAAAAAGAGGATGTGTACAATAAAGGCTAATACTGCTCTCTGCATCCACCTCCTTAAACAATAGTCTGAGCCAGAAGCAAAGGGGGCTAAGTATGTATGAGGAAGATAATAACCAAATTGACTGGCAAAATATATTTGCAAGTAGGACTGTACATAAAAAGAAGCCAAAATGTAGAATGTGGAAGTGGCTTAGACATGCTGTTATGTAAATCTGAAATCACACATATGTATTTGAAGTTTTACAGTGCATTTGGGATAAAAGAGAAACGCTAAAAATGACAAAGAACAAAATCAACCTTACTAGATTTTTATAAGAGAAACAGAATATAACAGAGAAAGAAAAAAGTACTTTAGCATGTTAAAGCAAGATGTCCTTAAAATATGGCTGAAACCCAATGAGCCATATGTGGCAACATAATTACTTTAAAGTCAAAAGAAATGTCAAAAAATCTGGAAAATCTTACTGTCCCATTAGTGAATAATAAAAAGGTGAATGCATCTATAAGCGTTAATAAGAACCAGAGATTTGCATAAAAACCCTTGTAAGCAAATACAGAATCAGGTAAAGTGATCATGAAATAATAGTAGCTTTTATCAGCAAATTATGTGAAATTAACAATCAAAATTATGAATGTAATTTTTAGGTTTTTTTTTTAATGGAAAAAGACTAAGCTACATGAAACATATCTAAACTGGAGAAAGTAGGAGTGGAGAGGGAAAAAATTAAATTACCCCTTAGGCCCCGTCACTAAGAAGTTTTCCAAAAGTACCAGATACCTCAAGAAACTGATGACTCTTACCCAAAGGCTATTTTTGACTGAATAGTATCTATGTTATAAAGTATTTGAGATTAGAGATTTAAGTAAGTACATTTAACATAGAAAAATGAATAAAATTGTCCTTGAAAACCACACAATCTAAATGCTTTTTCAAGCAAATAATCATTAGCAAAGACTGAAGGCAGACAATACACTTAGCTTATCTGCATAATCAGAAAGCTTATGAGAACTGGTATAATAAAGCTGTTAAGTATGAGTTAGCTGACCAAGTTTCTATTTGTACAACATCTTGCCTAGATAGGAAGAATTATAATGTAAACACCACATAACACCTCCTCAGATAGGACAAACCATTCACCACATTACTTTTACATTTTTTCCTTTTCCATTAGCTGTGCATTTTTCCATACGAAAACACCGTTATGATGCTTCTGCAAAATACTTCATCAGTCTATAATGGACTGCATAGGTGCTAACTTACTGTCTGGACCAACTAGTTTTGTCATAACACTACGTATACATTTGATACCACATTCAGAGCAGCGCTCTCCATAAGACGGACAACAAGAAGGGTAAGTTAGCAGAGCCCAGGAAGAATTTGTTACCATCCACCAGCAGAACTGAAATGACACCAAACTGCAACGTTACGGAAACTTTTACACCTGACCGCATTAATCATACAATGTTAGGCTAGCTTATGCTGTGAACGGTGTTATAGAAAATGCAACTATGAACAAACACTGATTAAAGAATCCAAAGATTAATCAGGATGTTACCTGACCATAATGGCAAAAAGTTTCAGATGTTTTTCCTGCCAGCCTACTCGGTTTAATATAGATTGCAGCATCTCTAAATAGGTCTCACAGAGAAATATTATTCTGACTTGACTTAGTGAGCAGTATGAGAAGCATAGATTTCATGTTTGATCTTTAGAAGAACATGAAAAGGATGCCGAGACAGGGAATTATTATTTCCATTGTGGAAACATAATTCCCTGAGGCTTCGAGTACAGCTACAATAGGAATTATGGACACTTCATTTTCTGACCCCACAGTTCCCGAGCATCTGTTTTAACCGTTAACAATAGACAGTCACATGGCTGTCTTCATTATTCTTTGTTTTACTTCTATGTAACAGAAGAATGAAATTACATTCTTATCTTACTTTAATATAAACTATTCCTGATCAGCTGAATTTGGTTTAAATTCAACACAGGGGCCAGGGCAGCCCCACCTGCAGGGAAACGAAAGATACCAGATTTCATTTTTTCAACAATTATTTCCAGTACATTGGAATAAATTCCAACAAACAGTTCCAAAACCTTAGTTCAACAATACTCTATTCTTCAAAAATAAATACAACTGTATCAAAATGAACAGTATTCAGCTAATAGTTAGCTGTGATAGTTTGACAGCACTGACACCAATTCCTGTAACCTATTAGGTACTGAAAACTTAGATGGCTTGCCTAAATTATAAATTAAACTATTACCTGAAGTTCAGGTCAGATTATTTTGTTAGATTGGTAACCAGCAAGACAAAAATCTAGACACAAAGCTTTCAGTAGCTTGGTCTGCTCCTCTGAGCAGGTGCCTTCAAATCTGTTGACCTCACAGCCACAGCCCTAGTACAAAGTGTGAGGGTCCCTCACTTTCACTGTCCTTTTTCTAGTTACTGTGAACACAGCACAGATGAATCACTCTGAAATATATATACACACAGGAAATACAAGAGAAATACAATCTTCCTATTCTATGTCCCCTGAAGGCTAGGCCATATAAATTAGACAAACCTGCTGACACACATAATGAATTTAAGAGCACCATACTTCGCTGCCATGTTTCATATTTTTATATTCAAAGAAAACAGAAGGTAGTTCAGCAACTCTGTCAATTAAAGGAAAATGAACTCCCATCGCTCTCTAATGTTGTCTTGATGAGTAGAGAGATACTTAGTCTGACGAATTCTCCTGCCATTTGAACTCCATGACAGCAATAAATAACATCTAAGATGTCCTTTTTATTACGTTTTAACTGGGTAACTTTAATACCAACATAAGTCCTTCAACCACATTTCCATGCAGCCTCAAGAAATTTTCTTTAACCGTTATTAAATGGCTAACAGATATTCTTTTTAAACTAGGAACTTCTAACAAAAGGTGCATTAGCCAGATCTCAGACTTGAACAAGTATGCCCCCAAAAGCATCTATTTTCTAGGGAAGGTAAGGAAAAACCTCAGTATTATGCAGCAGTACTGCCTACAGAAGATAAACTGTTCTGGACTGCACCAAACCAAACACTCCTAAAAACTCTTCCAACATCCACTAATAAAAGTGACATCATAAAAATATTTGGACTGCAAAAATTAAATCTGGATACAGAGAACAAAGGATATATAAAACCAGATGTTCTACAGTGACCAAGAAGAAAAAAAAACCCAACAGCATCCCAGAGCAGGAGCAATAAGTTTTCATTAAAAAGGACTGATAATTCCAGTGCTTCTGTGCACATTGAGTGACATAACCGCAGTGGAGCTTTAACTATTCTGTTATTAAAACACTGTGAAGAGCAAGGATTCACGAAAATGATACAAAAGCAAGAGAAAAAGAAAAGCTGCTGTGTTAGCACCTAGTATCCCTATCTAGTCTGTTCACTCTTCTCTGCAAGTCCTTTCTGGTTTCACACACCGCCATTCTTTCACATTTAAATTCCTCTTTGACATTCACATTTTCCTCAAGAAATAAACCAACAAAATACATACATAAAGCTTAATCTCACCATCCAACATCTTCCAGTTACCATTTCACTGAGCAAATTTCAGCATTTAAATATTAAGAAACAAACCTTCCAAAGTTCATTCTTAAACTCTGAAAACCAGCCTGTATATTTCTGTCTCGAAAACGTAATTAGTTTTCAATGTAGCAAAACACCATTGCTATACAAAAGTCATTTCCATAAGACAGATGCAATATGTATTTTTACTTTCTTTGACTTGAAGGAGGTCTATCACAAAAGATCCCCAGCTTCTGGCATTATCAAATCCGCAACTGTAAGTAATAATCATCTATGGGTATATTTCCCTAAACTGTATGGACTAAAAAGAGAACATATTCTTTGGGAAAGAGCATTGGATAAAATTTCAGTCAAATATTAAACAAAAAACAGGAAACAAAAATGTAAAGTATAGCTACACATATTTCTAGAAGTGTAAAGCATAACAGAACTAAGTATTTTAAACAAAAAAATGTGTGCAAAGTTAAATGCTAAGTAAGATACTATTAGGTTCTTTGGACTCAGTTCTTCTGAATGATGTTGTTTATTTCTCCTTCTCCTACCCTCAATCTAAGAGTCTCTTTAGATGAGTCTAGTTTAATGTTTTAATAAACTGCCACCATCAACATTGAGAAAAAAAAAAAGAGCCACTATGCCTCTAGTAATTTTTCCCATGTCTTCTCAAATATATCCACATAAAAATTTAAAAGCCTTTGCTGATAGAGAATGACATCCTAGAATTGGAGGTAATGATTTCTGAGAACTCAAAGAAAAGCACAAGTTCAAATCCTGCAAGGAATTCCAAGCAGAGAAAGTCATCCATTGGCATTGGGCTCCATGCAGAATTGGAGGCATTTTTCAGTAGATGTCAAACACTGAGCCATTTGTGAATAAGTATAAAAGATTACGTTTAAATATCAGTTAAAGAGATTAATCTCTCTCTGGACTCAAATGTCTTTCATATTCTATTTATGCTAACAAGCAAAACAAACCCCAAGACAAAGAAACAAAATGCCAAACTACAAGATAATGTGTCCCTGTCTCTATGGAGAATTAATATAACATATATACTGCTTTTTTTGTTTAAACATAGTAATAGCAAAATCAGAGAGTATTTTACACAAAGCCCACAACAATTATTTAAATAGACCAAAAAAAAAAAAAATCCATTTTCACTTCAGATTTTCTACTGCCTTCAATATCTTTCTAAACACTGAAGTAACATCCAAACCTTACCATTAATATACCATCTGTAGCATAAAAAGTGGTATATTACCTTAAAAATACATTTGGCAGAAAGAAACTGAAGTAATTTATGAAATTTGATCTTCACTAAATAGAGTCACATACTCCTTATTAGTTAAATCTGATGACATTTCAGTTGAAAGCAATGCAAAAAGTAAACTAACAACTGTTCGCTGACCCAAATTCAGATATAGTAGAAAAAAGGAAAAAGGAAAAATACCTGCATAAATACACAATAGCACAACTAGTTTGGAATTTTAACAGACCACATGATTTATCTACATTTGTGGCATATCACCCCTCATGCATTTCACTACTCTCTCTGCAAAGATGCACAGCTTTTATGAATGTATCCATACAGTTTTTTTATCAAAATGACTCAGAAATATATTTGAGTGATATAAGTGATATGATAATATATATAAGTGATCTGATCACAAATCTTTTCATTTACTATTGGGTCCTTCTTATTTGAAGAGTTAAACTCTTTTTAATAGTTTAAAAAATAGTGAGTGAATATTTAGGATAGCTATTTAGCAATAGCAAAAATCAGCTGTTACCTGACAAAATATTTTAGACGTTAATATTGTGAATATTTAACTACAAATATAAGCCAGCTTCTTCCCAGAAGGGAACACATTACTTCCACCCAAGCTTTGTTTTGACAGAACATCAAATCTTTCAAACATTCTAAAATTTATGTTTTGGGATTTCCTCCACCTCAACCAATAATTTTTAGAGAATATACAGAAATCAGATGGGTTTCCAAACTCACTGTTTCTCAAAAAAATGTAGTTCTAATTTTTACTGAAAGCATTTATATTCTCCAGAAAAAATAAATTTAACCAAGTATCTTTCTACAATGGGAAAAATTTATATTGAATAATTTTACCTTCAGAGTTATGCGTAGTTTTCTTGTGTTTTCGACATAAAATCCTATAAACAAAGTAGTTGAAAACTGTCAAGTCAGTCACGATTCACAGATTATTTACTCATCTTTTAAATTTAAATGCCAGTACATTTTTCTCCCACTTGTAAGACTCACTGATATACAAATCTTGCAGTGAAAATATGCTTTTCTAGCACATCACTATTTTGAATGCCACAATCATCATTAGAATTTTTTTGCAACAGTTTTGTTTAGATTCCAAAGTGGGGGTTTTCTGTTTTGCTTTGTTGTTTTTTGGGTGCTTTTTTTTGTGTGTTTTTTTTTTTTAAAGAATGTGAAATATAAATACAAAAATAAACATAGCAGATAAATAATAGTTACATGTAAATGCCTTGTGAGGGTTTCTCTCTTATCTGAGCTTTATCATGCAAAGCACAGTAGTAGTGATATGTCTTGTGACATGTTTTCACGTCACAGCCGATGGTTGCTCCAGGACAATGGCATAAAGAGCACATCTGTAAAGAAAAAGAAAGCATAATTCATGTTACTGTTGGCTTAGTATTTCTGAGTTCAAAAATATAGTTACCACTGCTGGTGACAAAATAAATGGAGTTATGCACCTGGCATTACTCTTCCTGCTCTCAGATGTTTTTCATAATTTATTTTAAAATCAAAGAGAAATTTGTTGTAATTATGCAAAAATACAATAACCATCATACATTGATTAGCAATTCAATGAAGAAAATAAGTAATTTACTTTTGTGGAACGCGTTTGATGAAAGCAACAGAGCTATTCACTAAATATCCCACTCCCAAGGAAAGTCTGTTTGTACCAACCATTTCAGAAAAGTTAAAATCATAAATTGTACCGGTTTTAATTTTGAATTACATTATGAAGGTAGGAGAAAAAAAACCCAAAGACACCCATTTGGCAATGAATCTTGCAGTCAGAAATACTGATGACCTGCAAATTTACCTTAGCCTCAGCAGCTAACTTGACCTCTATTTTCTATACAGTTATTTCCTTAAGTCATTTCCAAAACACTGAATTTGGTGAAATATTTATTATATACAATGAATTTATTGCAATTAGACTAAATTTTCCTCTTTATACTTATATTGCAGAACAGGTTAAATGGGAGCCTCTTGCTTTACTCTTCTTTCCCAGTAATTAATTCTTCTCATATTAAACTCATCATTGCTTAGGATACACCAACTATCATGCTTCTAAATTGTTCATTGCCCTTCTTAGACTGTGTTAGGAAAGGAAGTAACTGATAGTATCACAGTATTTTTCTCTGTATTATTTTTTAATGACATAATATTGCCCCAAAATCTCGGGATTTCCCATTAAACTCCCCTCCCAAGAAAACCAGAACTTTTTGTTTGTACCTTGCACATTGCCCATGCCCCCAGAGGGTTACAATTAATTCCAAATCCTTAAGCGTAAATGTGCCAACGCAGGATACTCCTTACATAGATCTTTGTGGAATACACTGTCTACCGTGCTAGCTTAGTCAAGTTCTTCTTCTTAGTCTCAAATATGCCAAATATATATACCACCAAAGTTATGTATCGCCATCCTGTTTTTCAATTTTAACAGTTAACTGAACAGAAAAAATGTCAAAGCCTTGGATCATCTCCATTTACTCCTCTGAAAGCTCTGAAATGGTATGGTTATACACCATTCCCTAGTTGTTATCTAATTTGTATGGGTATTTTATCTCATAAATTTGTTATACGTTATGGTTTAATATATAATAATGGCTGATCAAAGCTCTTTATAAAAGCCTAGGTTGAAATTACATCCATCCAATCAATTTTAGTCAGTATTTTGAAAGCCAGAAGTGACTAAAAGAAAACTTTATTTTTATGAACACCATGATGTATCTGTATGAAGAAAACAGACCACAGGAATTTTCATATTATTTGGTCTATGTCTCCTGACAGTAATAAAATATTTCTTCCATTGGTACAAGTCCTGCTGTCCAAATGGTCACTGTCAACAGCTTAATTAATTCCCAAGTTATATCAGGTATATGTGAAGTCTGAAAAGCTGCAAAATAGGTAAGCTCTTTCAAAAAAAAATCCTCCCATGCACAGCTAACAGAAATAAGAATGATATCAATGCCTTGCACTCCCAGATATTTAGATTTTGTTAAGTTTTTATGACTGGCCTATTAAGGTTTGAACTTACAAACTTTTCTCAGACAGAAATATATAACCGTCAGAAAGGCTCTACCTGTCAGTCATTATCACTTCAGGAATGAACAGGCCTCAATTTTCAGTGCATACCTGGTCAGCAGCAGCACCTCCTGAAGGAGGGCAACTACATAAAATCTGTCAGCAGACAAATTTAGTCCAAGCTATCAATATAATTACTTAACCCGGTGCACCACGCTGAGATATTTTTGGTCAATGTGTTCCCACACAAAAGAACAGGCTAGAACAGAAGGCAGACCTTACAGGGGGTATTTAGGCTAAACTATAAACGTTTAGCTCTAAGCTGCCTATACAAGTCAATGGAGAAAGACAGATTCCTCCAGAGTGTGATTCATAGCTGTAGTTTTCTGACAGCTACAGACAGACAGAAGGCACCTAAGTTACAATCTAAAATAATCTTGTAAATTCTCTCCAAATAGAAGACATATCAGGACTATGAATCTACTAGGTTAACCAGACCCGGTTTTTTGCAAAAAGCTGAACAAAGTGCCTGATACGTACAGCTAGTGAGCGCCAAGAATATATCCAGCTGTTGCATCAGTAAAGGAACATAAAGAGATTCAGAAGCAGAAAGAGAAACCACCAATGACATAAAAAGATGTAACCTTCAAAAAACATTTAAGAGACCCAAGAATCAGTAAGTTTCTTTACGATCTGTAGTTCCATTTACTACCATGTTCTTTGGAAATTCCTCATCACAATATGAATGACTTGTGAATAGTTATTTCTTTATGCTTCAGCTAAACTAGAGCAAATAAAGTTCCCTGCATTGGAAAAGATTCAAATGAAACATGGGATGAAATATTAGACTATTATTATATAATTGTAATTCTACAATAATACCTGTGACTACTCTTAGTAGTCCAAGAACTGGTAAACATGTAAGAGTGTTTAAATAACTAAGCTGAAAAATTTTAATGTGAGGAGTGAATTGATCATTTGTTAAAAATATTTTTTAAAAGCCTCACTCATTTCCCCAAGTGGAAAACAAATAGCTCTAAATAATAATAATAATAATAATAATAATAATAATAATAATAATAATAATAATAATAATAATAATAATATCATTAATTAGCTTGTCAGGAATTTAAAAAAGTCATTGCTGCTCAATTCTCATGAATTTGGTAGAGCTGTAATGACTGTTGTACCCACAAGACATCTATAATCACAGAATCATCTATTAAATCAATATAAAAGGAAGCAATAAAAGTACCTTTGGTAGTTAAAACCAGATTTTGGCAGCAAAACCAAATACTGGTAAAGGCACAATAATACCCTTGCCAGGTCCCTAGATTCTGAAATCTAACAGGAAATATTAAATAGAAATTACTGGATTAGAAACATAAATTTAGGAAATGCTATTCTTTATATGCAGCCCATCAAAAAGATAAACGGGCATATTCTGCAAATGAGTATTCAAATTTGCTTGGAAAAAATGCATATCTGCTACAACCACCTACATTTGACAATAAGGAAAAACATTTATGTAAAAATAACAACTCTGGATTTATTTTTTAATAATTCCACGATTAAGCTACAATTCTTGAAACAACATATTTACATGAGAGCAGAACTTGACTGAAATAAACAAACTACTTTTTATCCTTTCCTAAAGACTTCAAGGGTTAGTTAACTGACATTTAAATTTTATTTCAATATAAGGATAATCATATCCCCTGAGGTTTTCCTTTTGTAAATCTGAAACCAATTTTACTTCAACATCTTCTTCTATAAGTTGTCCATTACCTTAGAGCTCACACAAAGGTAGCACTTTAAAAAAACGAGCAACACATGTCTACAATACACTGAACAACTTCATGGTAAACTTTATAGAAGGTAAGAAAATACTGTCTTCCATTTTCAAGAGTCAAAAATAGAGACTTACCAGTTTAGTGCCTCTCTTTATTTCTTTCTGAATATCTTCAATAGAGAATCCACCAAGACTCTCATTATCAGTGTGTGAAGATACCAGGGCAGATGAGAACAGCTAGAATTATAAAAACAAAATTTATTTTTTTAAGTTTTAAGGGTATAAGTGATATAGGACATTTATGTATATGAAACCCACAAATTTAATCACTTGTGCCAGTGCCACAGCTGGTTGAATTTTTCATTTGCTTGTAGTCTTTTGCGAGCTCACTACATTCCTTTCCTTTTTCCTATGGGTTACTTACCATACATTTGTGATGTGCTGCCACCTTCTGGTTTTCTGACATCAATAATTGTCCACATTCATTATCTTTATTAGATCTACAAAAACCACACTTCCTTTGTCTTGAAGAGACTTTTTTCTGTCCAACTGAGCTTGTCATGATTTTAAATGACTTTGGAATGCCACTTCAATCCTCTCAATGCTACAGAAAAAAAAGTGCAATCAGCATGTTAGCATCCACAAAAGGCAATTTAACTTACAGTTTTATAAATATAACATTGGTTGCTTGAAAATGATCTGTCCCTTTTTACCCTTTTCTTTACACCACTACAATATATCCAAATAAACATGCACCCAACAGAGGCAGTATTTTGTCAACTTTTTATGAAATGGTATCAGCAAGCAGAATTAGTTCTTCAGGCAAAAAAGTCTGAACATTAATATAACACTTTGGATACTACCATAAAACTTGCGACGAAAAGAAGAAATAAATGTAAAATACAAATAGTACAGCAATTATTAGAAGAAAAAGTTACTGCAACTCTTTCATCCCATTCTTATAGTTATTTATGACAGCAAAGGAACTTGTAGAAAATGTACCACCTGTGCATGCAATAAAATTCATGCTACTGAACTTCTTCAAAAACAGAAGCAAAGGAAAACCCAAGAGTCCAGCCTCCAGAACGGGTTTTGAGCGTAAAAGCTCACAAAGTAACAGGGCAGAGGAGTTAACTACCCTTAGATGAGGGTAGAGATGAGAAGATAAAACGTTACCATTTTAGGTATTTCACAGATACACTGTGGCTAGTGAAACAACATTAGGAACAAAATTTTAGAAGGATCTATGACTAACGCCCTGCCATGGAAGCCTTTCCAAGACACAGAGTTAATTTAGTAGTGCCATTACTAGCTTTCAGTAAGGGCATGAGAGCTGCTATTCTCATCTAACAAAAGTAACTTAAAATTAAACTCAACATGAATCACAAACTTTTTCACATGTTACCAGCAACACATTTTAAAATACAACATCGAGGTCCCAACCCCCTAATCAGGCCGACACTGCAAATTCAAAAGTGAAAATGCCTAACAAGCGTACATGCTTCTTGGCCCAGTATTAAGTAGTTTGTGTTCACTTGTTTCTACATCTCAAGAAAAAAAATACTATCCTCTTCAAAGAGACTTGCTTACAGCTTTTTACTTCGGAGATTTGAGCCTTACTGCCAGAACTGGCCACAACTGCAATAAAGGCATCCTTCACAGCCTTTGTCTACATTAGACTCATCTCAAGAAGAAAAGCCACCATATAGTTTCATATTTCTGTTGGGGAAAAAAAAAAAATCCAGCCATAAGAATAGCAGAGTTGCAATACATCTGGACTGCGCTACAATGGTGATCTGCATGAAAATGTACGGCTGTTTTTTAAAATTTGCATAGGCAAACCTGCCGGCTCCTCAGTGCTGTCAGACTCTCATAAATCTAGTATCACTTGCTATTTTTCTAATCGAAAGCAGAGGAAAGTCATTAAGTTTCTGTCAGCACAGACTACTACTAAAAGACAAGTCTTTTTGATTCTCACTCTTCTGTTTCAACAGATTTTCACAGACTGAGTTTTAACTGTTTGTCTTGCAATGTTTACTACAAAACTCCTGCATCAAAAGGTGCCTGTCCTGTATCTATTGCTTTTGCTTTATCAACAGCTTCATTTGCTTTCTCTTATAACTGGAAAGCAGTTTACTAGCCGGTGACGCATACTCATAAGAAGAATGCATAGATTTCAGATCTTGCTGATTTGCACAAAAAATGTGCCAATCTGGATAAACTAGTCACACCCTTTTGCAGTGGCAATAGAGAGTTCTTAAGTGTTAAAACACAAAAGAATTACTATACTATATTCTTCCAAAGAAAAAACAAAACAAGACCATTCTGTAATCCCTTCTGAGTAGAAAGGATTGGTTTCTGAGGGAAAGATACACAGATTTTCAAATGGGGGGGGGGAGGGGGAGGTGTTAAAAAAAAAATAATATTTGGAAGCAGGAAAAAGACCTACAAAAGACACGCAGGAAACAGTATCAAAGATTTCTTGTTCTCAGGTCACATTCAATACTTCGACATAAATCACACAGTGAAGGCTTAGAAATATATTAACAAAATATTTTAAAATGCAAGAAGTTATGCTTTGGTATAAATAATTTGATATACACACACACATTCATTTGGGTCTATCTGTTTCATATTATATTCAGGTTATACTATCACTATATTGACAGCAATGATAGTAGTTCTTAAAGGGAAGATGAGGGATTTCCCTGAACATGTGCACAGATTCTACTGACTTACAGGACTAAGAATTACTACCATGAAAAATAGCTATCCTTCAATTTAACAAGCAAATTCATATTTTAAAAAATGCAAGTAATTTATAGAACACATAAAAATTTATTAAGTGGCTCTCATAATCTTTAATTTATAAGTAACTTTCCAAGAAACAAGATTATAAAGAATCTTCGCACAGCTTTATGCCTTGCAGTGCACTAACAGACACGAGAAGGCATGTCATTACAGCAATACTAGAACCTGACATATCCTAACTTCTTGGAAGTACTTTTGCATAATTAGATTTTTTTACGGCTCACAGTGAAGTTAAAATAGTGCCAATATTTACTTGATGATGCATGGAAGTTGGTGCTATAACAAAAATTAAATTAGCAAATACTATGTTTTGGAATATTTATTCAATTATAAATAATTTAACACTTGAAAAATTATTCAAAACGCAAACAGACCAAAAAGCATCAGGGTATGCCAGAAAGGAAGCTTGCATTCTTTTCACCATCAGATTAAATTACTCTGAAAGCATTTTACAAGGATATCTAAAAGTTTTCCTTCCAATCCTGCGTTCTTTGCATTTGTGTTTTCTGTATCACTAGACAGTAACACTATTTATACATTTCTAATGGCTGCAGAAAAAAAACTGGCCACAAGAAATATTTCAGAAGCATTTAATCTGTAGATCTTTCCCTAAATTATGTCTTCTTTCTCAGAAATGTAAGAAAACACTACCCTGGGATCACTTTTCTTTATGCCAAAATGCACTTCTTACCCTGTCCATTTAAAAATACCCATTTTCTGAAAAAGATGAACCAAGTTATGCAGCTAATACCACAGACTCAGAATTCTGAACGCAAACACTCAAAATTCTGTTTTCATCTCTCAAGTTAAATCACCCAAAAGCAACTAATCCAGTTTGCCAAGTATCAAGCTACATTTCATTGGAACAGGAGGGGAAAAAAAAAAAGCAATTTAAAAACAGCTCAATATTTGTTTTCCATGTTTAAAAAGCTAACAAATTAATAAGACTTACAAAAGAGTGCTTAAATATACTCTTGATGACAGAATCTTGCTTGTCAGCTTTGTCAGAGAAAGTCTTATAGACTGGATCACAGCAAGCGATGTACTATGGAATCACTGACTAGGAGATTATGCACTATCTCTACCAAAATGGAACACATATACTACAAAACAGAGATTATTACATACAGATACATTTTCCACAGGTTTGGTCTAAAAAGTGAGACATTACAGCTACCCTAAAATCACAAAGGAAGAAACTCATTCAGTGATTCTTCACTCAAAAATTCTGGTTCATTTGCATTCATGTTCCTTAACGTCCACTAAGGTATTCAACATGGTGCTTCCCCTAACAGCACCTTTATTTTACGTTTAAAGCAGCAGGTTTTACAAATTCATATGGCTTGCTTATTGTTTTACTGAGTTCTAGACAACAGATTTCAAATGTAAAAGAAGAGTGCAAGTTCAATGACTCTCAGGCAAAGAAGGATGCTCTCGGTGGACAAGTCATTGTTCAGCACTGAAGAACGGAAAGTAACCTGGATTCTATTTTCTATTTATTGCCCAAATACATTTCAAGAGCTACTGCCTGTTTATAGGAGTTAAGGCCCCACTTGTATTTCCAACAAAGGACAGTGACCTATATACTATACTTTCTCATGTAAAGTTTGTTTTGCTGTGCAGCCTGTATGATTACAAAATTGTATTTTTATAAATTAGGATTTCTATTTCTCCATGAAGAAAATTTCAGACACCCATGGAAAACCTACAAGAGAAGTACACAAGCTTTGTAAAATTTCATTAAACATGCTGAAGCGGTTTGGCCTCTCAGGAAAAGCTACAGAAAATATTTGTGTTGATTTTTCAAGATGCTCACTAGAGATACCAGATTCTCTGTTCAAGAAACACATTCAAGTAAGTGCTTTCTAGCTTCTAGGGTCAATCATCCATTATTGGGGGCATTATTTTGGAGAAGGGGAGCTGCAGCTGAGAAGGGGGGTGTGCTGTAGGTGACTGTAGTTGAGAACCCAAAGTCACAAGTCCCATGGAAATCCTTATCCAAGTGTTACGATCACTCAGCATCCTACAGCCACTATAAAAAGTAGGATAGGAACTTAATCCATGCAACTTCCTTAAAAAAAAGAAAGAAACCAAAGCGGGGGCAAGGGGAGGGGGGGCAAGGCCCAACCCTGGAAAGCCTAAACAATAAGAACAGAGCAGGTAACTAAAAATCACACGAAAAGAGCCTGCGGTACGGAATATCTGGCAGACAGCACAGACCGATCTTGAGGAAAGTTTACACACTCCCACGGGGAGCGGGAGATGAGTCGATAGCGGCGCCGCCGCCGCTCGCCAACCCCGAGGGGTCGGTGAGGCACGGCACGGCACCCCTTCGGGGGGGGCCTGCCGCGATTTCCCCCGCAGGGGCCCGGCCACAAGCACCGGCGGGGCCTGACCCCTCCCCGACGGAGGGCCTACCGAGGGGGGCTCGGTGGGACGCGGGGCTCCCGGGGAGGGCGATTCCCTCCCCCGTTCCTCGCCGAATTTTGGGGGGAAACGAGACTCGGAAACAAGGGGGGGCGGATCCTCCAGAGAAGGAGGGAGCGGGCCGACGCGGGCGGAGCAAGAGGCTGCCGTCGGCTCGGGGAGGGGGAAGGGGGGCGGGTAACGGCACCGGGGGGCGCCTCCTGAAGAGGGAGCCCTGGGTGCCGGGACCTTCCCGGGGCAGGCGGCTCGCTGAGGCCCAGAGACCGGCGGCGGCCGGCGGCAAGGCGGTGGGAGGGCAGGGCGGGCTCCCCGGGCGGGGGGCTGCGGGCGGGCGAGCCGGGGGCGCCGTGCCTGCCCCGGGCGCGCGGCAAAGAGGCGGCTGGGCGGGCAACGAGGCGGTTGGGCACTCGGTCGGTCACTCAGTCACTCACCCGTGTGGCGGGTGGGGCGCCGGGGAGAGGAGCAGCTCGGGCACACCCCCACCCCCCCGTCACCGCCGGTCGCTCACGGCCGCTCGCTCGCCGGGACCGTCCCTTTCATTCGGGGCAGGGGACGCTGCGCCGCCGCCGCCGCCGCCGCCGCCGAGCGCAAGCACGCAAGCACGCACGCACGAGCGGACGCACGCACGCACGGCGCGCTCGGGCCGCGACGGCGCGACGCTGCGGGGCGGCGCCCGATTGGCGCGTGAGGCGGCGCGGCGGGAGCACGCCGGGCCCTCGCGACCTCCTGCGCACGCGCGCCACCGCGCACCTCCCCCTCCCGCTTCTCCGCGAGGCCCGGAGGCGAGGGATCCGGGAAACGGAAGGGGGCGGGGCGGGAGACTTTGCGCCTGCGTAGTTCTCACCCGCAGCCGTTGGAGATGGTGGTGGTGGGACTGACTGCTGGGGCCGCGCAGGCGTAGTTCCCCGGCAGGCTCGCGGCAATGTGTGTGCGCATGCGCAGAGAGTCTCAAGGCCGGCGAGACCGCTGCGGCACGGCGCTGGGGGTTGACGCATGCGCACGCCCGGGCGGGCTGGGAGTGCTGCCCCGAGGGCGCTTCCTCAGCGCGCAGGAGGCCCAGCCCGGGCCCGGCCCTGGCTCCCGCAAGGCCACATGCAGCTCGACGTGTGGCACCCGCGGGGAGCGGGGCATCTCTACGCTTGCCCTACTGGCTGAGCGAGAACACGCATAGTTGTTAGTGCAGCGGTTGATGGCAGTGAGGAACAGTGTGGCAGGAGGTTGGCTTACCTTGCCCGGGCACCAGAAGCATGGTACAGCCCAAGGCCCTGCATTACTTCCGGGCTGGGGCAGTGTGGCAGTGGTCACGGAGGGCTGTGTTGTCAGTCAGCAGCTCGTGGCTGTGTGTCAAGCCATCTGGGGAGGAAGCTGGAGGAGTCGCGGTTCCCTTAGCTGCCCAGCTGGGAGCCTATGCTGTCCTCAGGCTTACACTGTGCGGGGAAGAAAAAACAGGGCTCTAGACACAGCTCCAGTTGTGCCAAATGTTGTGCCAAGGCAGTAGAGCAAGGCCTCAGCCAGAGGAATTATAGACCGGTGAGGAGGGAAGGGGTGTAAGCCACAGAAGACAGCCACAGCCAAGCAGGCTTCCCAGGTATTTGCGTTGGGAAGGGGTGGGAGAATGGCGGCTCAGTTAGAGGCAGGACTGAACTGTGGAGAAATGAACTGAGAAAGACAACAGGTGGTTAGAGAAGCAAGTGTGGAAAGAAGCTAAGGTAAAGGGGGGATGAGAAACTGCTGGGGCTAACAGTGATTAGTGTAGATCCTTGCTCTATGATAACATACGCTCAAAACACTGCCTTAGCTGAAAGGCATAGCTGTCATTGCATGGCAAATTTTGGCTTCACTGGTTATTTCCACAGTATCTCTAATCTTATGCTTTCTTCCTACCTTTCACTGATACCATATGGTAAAGATACACAGAGGTATCATTTTGATACTAGATTCTCCAGTTGGATTTACGTCTACAAAGATCTTGCTCCCAGAGGATCCTTGGGAAGGATGGGTTGAAAGAGTTTTGTGGATATGTCTTGTCTGTTCACAGTCAAAGGAACTCTCAAGATTTTTTCTTTTTTTGGTAGCCACTGCAGCAAAATAATTCAAAACACTTACAGAAAATGGGTTGGCACTTTGAACTGATATGGGGTGAAAAAAATGTCAACAATAATTAAAAGTGATCTGAGCTGTACGCATATACTGCAGCTTAACACACACAGAGCATACACATACAGGCATACACAACGTGCTTCACAGAGAAGAACCATTCATGACAGGAGTAACTGTTCTGTGTTGAGAAAAAGTGTAGGTTGTATCAGCAAAACTGCTTTCTCTGGTGTGATTTGTTGTATTTGCAGAGTAGTGATGATTTTGAAACTGATAAAACTTCTGTGCTCAGTGTTAGGCGAAAAGTTGCAGCTGAGTATCCTACTGCTGTAAGAATAAATCAAACTGATAAAGCACTTTTCCTGTGGCTAAAACATTTTAAAACATTTAGTTTTGGTTTGGAAAAAAGCTATTAGCTATAACTGACAAAATAACTAAATAGAAAAATGTGAGGCAAGAATCAAATTCCAGGAGATTGCCTATTTTTTCCAAAACACAATAAATAACAAAAATTATACTTTTTTTCCCCACAAGGTTGTCATCATATTGAATGTGTTGACTGAATCTGCATTACACTATAGTAAGAAACTCAAATGCTGATACACACTTAAATATTCAAGATGCTGCCATTTTATATCATAATATGTAGGTGATTTACACTCCTATCCCTACAGAAATTATTCTGCCATCTTGTTATTTTGTTCTTTTTATCTTGCACTTTATTAATAGAAAGTTGGCTCTTAATTTAGTTCCAGAAAACACTGCATGTCTTGAGGAAAACCTATCCTTTCTCTTTGGTGTTCTTTGATTTTTACTTTTCAATTAATGTTTATTGAATGTCAGCTATTGGGGGAAAAAAAAGCCACAATGACAATTGCTTTGGTGTTTGCCTGAAAAAACTTTTCCAGTGATTGTGCTTCCTTCCCAGGACAATTATTTTTATTTCCGTGTGGCAATATTTTTGTCCTTCTTTGGCATAAGGAGCTTTAGAGGGTAACATTTAAAAATATACACAACAGTAAAGATAATTGTGATCATTGTTTGATTTGGCTCCTGTTGAAATATATGCTATGCAGCTTGTTGCTGTATAGCCCCAGCATCTGCAGAGCTGGGCAGAAAAAGCTTTCTGGGGAGGACCCTGCTGATTTCATGCTCTGGTAAAAGGCTGAGAACCAAAGGTGTGGAGTGCGTGGTGGAGGTGGAGGCAACATTTGGATATATTGTCAGGTAGTGCTGTTTAGTCCTACGTTATTTCTGATTTTCCAAGCATGAGTGTATTTTCCTTTCTTTCTAAAGGAACTTCACCTGTTTGTTTATTCTTTTATAGCACAGCATTTAAGAGCACTCTAGGGATGCTGCACCTCACATGAATACCGAATTCTTACATACTTAGTTTCACTGAGAGGCTCAGCAAGGCAAAAGAATTAATGAGTTTTAGAAACAGCATATCCAGCTGACTTCATGTTTTATCATCGTGATGTTTTACAGCCAGAGATGCCATGAATAATGGTCACATGCAGCACTTTCACAGATTTGTTTTTAATTCCTGATGCCAGGTTATGGCTAGCCAATTGGTTGCAGTGGGCAAATGAAAATACAAGGAGATTCTAACTTTATGCTAAAATATTTTGACCATGTTGGCAAGCAGCCCAGCAGGCATTAACCACTACAGGAGCTTACAAAACTTCCTAGTGCCCTGTATTTGGCAAGCTCATCACCCACAAACTCAATTATTTACTTTCTTCCGTTTCAAGAGAACAAGAAATGTCATAATCAAGAATTTAAAATGACTGAAATTACAAAGTAGAGCTTGTAGTTTGTTCACAGATACAGCATTAATCCAGTTGCTTTATAGACCTCAGACTTATATAGAAACCATTCATCTTTCATCAAAGACATGATCAGTTTTTTCTATTTTCTATAGCCCAGCTGTAGTGGAGTACATTTTACAGTGACTTCAGTGTGTGCAGCTAATTTTTTTAGTTAAAATGATGGGAAATAAAACCTCGTTTATTTCCCACAAAGCAGTGCCTGATTAAAACAAAAACCAAACATTATATAAGGTCTGTAAGAATATACCGGGGGGAGCTATTTAGGAAAAGTCATTTTAGAAACGGGGTGAATCTTCTTAAAAAAAAAATCTTTTTAGTTGCTGTATTTCTGGTACATGATTTAAGTACAATCCCAAGAAGTGCAGTCAGTCAAATCTTACCCTTTCTGCAGTCTGGTGTTAGGTACAAGATGTAACTGAAATAAAACAAGGTGAGATCCATACCATCTCTTCAGTGCTGGCAGCTTCCAAGAGTACAGCCAAACAGCTCAACCAAGACCTCAGCTACTTGCTCAAACCACCCTCATATTCTTTATTTGAACAGTGCTTTAAACCTTATGAACAAAGGCAACGTGTTCACAGGGTAAGATTTGAAGACAAGCACTGCCAACTTTGCTTTAAGGAGCTCCACAAAAAACTGATTGCAAGGGTTCAGGAGAGGAATAAAAATAAAACAAGAAAACTGCTAATGGATGGAAAATGTCCTGGGAAAAAAGAATACTGAATTGCTTAGCCATCCTGCAGATATCCCCAGTTTTTGCTTATCATGAGGAAAAAAAAAAAGTTATCATCATATTATTAATGGCAATTGAAATGTAATTTAAAAATGAGTAATGTTGACCATGTGTCCTCGTTGGTAGTCAAATACGGACATCAACGGCCTGTGCCAAGGAAACTTGGGTTCAACAGGCTTTGAGGTCTACCACAAAACACCACAGGCAAACAAGTCTGTTCTCTTCTCTGCTTTTACTGTACAACAGCAGCTCAATTTTCATCTCTGGAATAATTCTCAGCCAATATGTATTAGATACTTAATTGCATTTTCTTGGTTTTGTACAAGATTATTAATCTTACATTCTTTCATTCTCAAAGCAGCTACAAAAGGTCCAGGCTTTAAACCTAAAGTGAAACAAAACAAGCACCCATAAATCCCCTTCAAAAGAACAAATGTTGCCAATGGTGACTGAAACCTTGATTATTTTATCACTGATTATTGTAGCATAAAGATATGTATAAGGTACAGCATTCACAATCCTGAAACAGCTCTTTCGTCTTCCAGGATTACAAAATACAGAGGTTCCTTACTCAATTCATATTAACTGAGTTAAAAGCACATTGCTTTAGTACAGCAGCGTTAGCTCTACGAGGTATTACAGTGTGCGCTATGGTACGTATTCATAAGGACACTATTTTAGTGTTCAGTCACCTCAATATACGTGTTTTCTATGTGCCACATTAATATTGCTCTCCTGTTATTCTGGGACAAAACAATGGCAAATGTTCTGTTAGTACATAAACAGCAGCTTTCCCCTGATCTAAGTCCAGGTTTGTCCTTCTGTGGCGACTAAAAAAAGTTTATATATCTTGAGGTTTCACATGATATGTATTGTACCCATAATTAGGATCTCATGCTACAAGTCACTTCTCATCAAGAAGAATGTCACTTCATCTCACTGCCTTTTTTCCCTCTGTCTTGTCCATCTAGATGGCAAATGTTTATGAGCAGCAGCCGTTTCTTTCTATGGGCTTATACAGCAGCTAGCATAATAGCATCCTGATATTTTCTAGGGCCTCTAGCTGCTATGTTATACAAGTATTTAAGATGTAACATCTTCAGCTGTACGGACAGAAATCTACGTCTCAATTACCTGTATTATTGTGTCCTGTGGGGTTAAGGATTATACAGACACCTAAGTCGGTCCTGCTCCCGTAGAATTCACAAACTGATTCTTAAAAGGAGATGAGCATTGCAAATCAGTTATGTTACAATTACAAAGATCAAATGCCAACAAGAAGTAAGAGTTTTACACCATTTGTGAGGTATAAATAAATAATTGTTCAGATTCTTCTTTTTGAAAAGGAGAGAACCGCATTAAACATGAATGCTCTACATATGGCTTAACCAGGTTGACTTCTCTGCTAATATCAAGAACATTGAATTTTGTATGATTTGCCAAAGTAATAGCACAATTTCAAACAAATCTGAAGAGCATTAATACAAATCATACTTGTTTTGATTTATGATGTAGCTAATTCAGACTGCAGTCTTGTTTTAAATACACAACAGATGTTTGTGGTTACAATCAGTAACTGGAACATGCAAGCCACTGAGGCTAGAGGTAAGATAAATTTAAAGATCAGTGAAGGACATTAGAACCATTTGGGTTCTGGTATTTTAACAAGACTTTTTTTCTGCTAAAAACATACAAACAGAGAAATAGCTAATGCTACTGTCATTTAAATAACCATCTTAAAGTTTCTGAATTAAATCAGTCAAAAGCACTGGATGGTTCTTGGAGCTATTGTCAGAGCTATTGTTTCAAGCCATCTGTGGCTTACAGAAAACATCTTCCCCTCATTTGTATTCAATATATTGTTAAAACCATCAACACTTCCTTAAAAATAAACAAACAAGTCTCGATTGTAGACCTCAGTTTTCCATCTAGAAAGGGATTTCACAGCTATGGATTTAATACACCCATGTGGTTTTTTAAGTGCTAGATCTGTCCATAATATGTTCTTTACAGTCAGAGAATAAAAATATCTTAGACCAGCAGTTCCTAAACTTTCTGGATGAATAAATACTGTTGTCCTCTAAATATGTTAGGAATCATTGTCAAACATAATGGAAAACACTGGCTTGTGAGTACCAGCAACAGCTTTCAAGACTGTCCTTTGGGAATACCTGCCGTTGGGCAAGAAAAACTGCAAAATTTATGTAAAACATGGGCATTAGAATAACATTCAGAGTTAAGACGTTCAGAGAACAGTCCGCAGCTTTGGTCAATCTCCCTCAGAAGAGGTAGATGGTCTGTGTATATGATTTGGGACTTGGCTCATGTATCTGTAGTTTATGTCCTTTACCACAAAGAATTTAGATCCTTCTGACTCCCAGAGGAGGAGATCATCTGTATCTGTATTGACTGGGAGGGTGGTGGTGAGGAAGTTTTTAGTTTTCAACCAGATCAGCAACCTGATCTGACTGATTTCAGGCCAGCACTATTGCCTGAGCCAGGGACTGCCAGACGTCTGGTTAGGGAGGGAACTCTCTCACTGGCAACACAGTCCTGGCTGGGATCGACACAACTGTGGGAAGCCATTTTTTCAGGCTATTTTTTGAAGTATAATAGGACAATTTTGGTTTATGACCCAGGACAGTCTGTTGCTTGGAAACCCACCTGGCCACACAAGGTAGCTTTCTGAGAGCCCCAGGCTCTCCCCATGAGAAAGGTGAGATGCCTGATTATTCAGAAAATATCAGTGATCAGCATGCCACTCTCCCTCACAAAACAACAGGACGTGACAGACTTGTTGCCAGATCTTGTCCCAGACGCTGCTGGATTCGAGCTTAAGTGATAAAAATCACCCTGCATAGCTCTCAGTTACTTCACACTCCACCAACATCATCTGCCCGAACGGTGCGTAACAGCTAGGCAGAAAAGCTGTAAACAAAACACATGCTCTGCCATTGCGTCTTATGGCAACATCTATGACTTTCTGAACCAAAATTGTGGACTTTCCAGCAAATTAAATTGGCACTACTGCATAGTCTTTGTGGATTGCTGTTTAAATACCTGGCCAACAGCACAGAAGCATCTAAGTATTGTCGAAAGTGCTTTCCCACTTTCAGTACTTATGAAGAGTTGTCAAACAATAACGTGTTGCCTTCATACTCCTGTATCGTCTTAGAGAGGATAAAATTTAGTTATCACATGAACTACTGCCTGGCAGGAAACCAGCCCTCTGACAGAGGCATAGCAAAGGCTTACAACAATAAGAGTATCTGTGTGGGGGCTAAAGCTCACCTGGATGTTACAACTGGCATCAAACAGTTTTTGCCAGTTTGTAGCTCATCGCTTCATAGGAAAGCTTACACTGTAGTTATCAGCAACGTATTAAATTCAAGTTCAAAAAATTAAAAGCAATTCTTAGTGTGAATAAACTGTGAAATATATTTGAAAAGCAACGTAACAATTGCAAATTACATTTTACGAGCTTTCCTCTAGCAGTAACTATCACACTAACAATATAACATTTGGGACACTGGGAATATTTAAACTTGATAATCTAGCCTAAGGACTGCAGTAAGCTTTAATAAGACTATAAAGTTATTATCTCGAGTACCATTTAACGTGGTTTCACTTGACACAAGTCAGAGATGGACGGTCTTTTAAAGACCCAAGGATCAGGTTCTCTCTCTGCTATGTTAGTGTACCCTGCCATGCTTCCATGGACTGAACCTGAGCATGAATTCTCATAAATAACCTGGGAGTATGAAAAAAAAGGTGTAGTGTTGGACATTTCACTTTAAAATAGTAAGCCTTACCTTCAACACTGTAAAAATCTAGCGACCATGATAGTGCCCGATTTGTGTTTATCTCACCTTCTTTCTGTAAGCTAACTTGATGACATCCTCTACAAAACGAAACAGCGGGGAATGAAGCCATAAAAGCATTTAAACAACTCAGGAAAGCCCCCAAACTGATCACTCCAAAGACATTTTAAATGAAATTAGGTTATAAGCTTTCAGGTTTCTCCTTCCAGAACAGGCATGATGGAAGAAGGTGTAACACTGGTAAACATTCTGCATGTGGTAGGAAGGACCCCAAGGTCTGAAATCGGCAAATGGCCAGTGAGAGAGTTTTACTGCAGGGGAGGGGAGAATTAGGCTGTGTTCACCACAGAAGGCAGGCAGGAGATTAGTTTTCATTTGGTTTAGCTTCAAGTCAAATGTGCTTCTAAATCGGCAACAGAGAGACAGGAATGCAGTTGTGACTGCGGGTTTGGGAGGCAGACGGAGAAGACTGGTGGCAAGGATGCCCTTGGCCACAAACGCAGTTTTGCTTTACAAAAGCAGAGCTGAATACTGAGCTGTGCAGAGCTCAGCTCTATGCAGAGCAGCTTGGAGAAGACAAGCCTCAAACACAAGACAGGACAAAGGCCAAAGCAAGCTGCTTCAGCCTCTGATCTGGATGCTTCTGCTTAAAATCTCCCAAACAATTCAGCAGTCTCTCCTCCTGCCTCCACTTCCCCAGCTCCAGACTCGATTGTAGTACAGCTGTAAAAACAACAAAAAAAAGTTTGAATCTGTGCAATTCGTGTTACTTTCTTGCACCCGTTTTTGATTCTCTCCATTTGCCTCTTCCCAGCTGCTTTGCCGGTTTGAACAGCCCATCCCCCTGCCCCCCTCCCCTAAACTACAGCCTCTACTTATAGGGTAGTTTGGTCCTATAGCTTCTTATAACTTTTTTTTTTTTTTAAAGCTAGCTATTGTTTAATTACTACTTTGAAGTCAATTTAGCAGAAAAAAAAATCCCTAGTTTAAGGTGGCTTTTTGCATCCCCACCAAGCTATTCAGCAGGGCATTCATCCAGGATACAAAACTGGGCTGAAGCTTTAGGAGCTGAATGGATCACTCCAGTAGAGATTTAATTTCCATGAAATTCCTCCATGAAAATCCACTCACTCCTCTTAGATCTGACAGACAAGCAAAGACCAGCCACTACCTTTGAACCGAGTGATTTTTAAATGCATCCCACCCCGCTTTGCCCCCCATGAATTGCTGCGGCGCAGAGCGCCCTGGTAGACTTTAAACCACTCGTCTCTTCACAGAGTGCAAGGCGGGGGGAAGCAAAGTCAAGCACACGACTGCTCGATGACTAAACTTGGGGCGGTAGATGAATTAGCCCCAAAGCGATCTGCGGCCAGGGCCGTCCGGCTGCGGCGGCACCCGTCTCCCCGCAGGCCTGCAGGAGAAACCTGCGGAGAGGCGCTGCCTCGGTGGGAGAAGGTCCCCAGCAGCCCCGGACCCCTCGCCATGTTGTCTGTGACTGGCGGCCCCAGACGCCTCGCCGTGTCGCCTTGCAAGAGCACCCGCAGATGCACCACCCACCAGACGGGGCATTTCGTTTCCCGGGGCGTTTGCAGTTCGAAACTAAGCTTTCACGCCAGCCGCGGCGCAGCCCGGCGCTACAGCCCGGGGTGGTTTCGCTGCCGCTCCGTTGCGGGAAGGCCCGGCCGCCGGAGCGGCCCGGATGCACTTGGGACGCGCAACGCGCGCGCCCGACGAGCCTTTTTCCCTTGTTTTTTTTAACGCGCTGCCGCAGGCCCGCACACCGAGCGTTTACCGGCCCTTGCCCCTCAACCCCCAAGCGCGCGCGCGGCGCGGGGCCCGGCGCCGGTCACCGGGGAGGCCGCGCCCCGCCCCGCGGCACAGCGCCCCCTGCCGGCCGGCCGCGGCACCGCCCCCTCCCCGGTACCGGCGGCCGCGCCCTCGGGGCGTACGCGGCGGCCGGCGTGGCGGGTGGCGGCGAACCGGGCCTGGCAGCCAGAGATGCGCGGAGTCAAACCGGGCACAGCGGGGGCCCGCCCGCCGCGGGCCCGCCTCGCCCAGCACCGCCGCGCCCGGTGAAACCTCCCTACCCCGCAGGGCTTTGCGGGGGTACGAACGAAGCCAAGCGGCCGGCACGGTTGCGGCACTTCTCCACCTCACCCCCCCCCCGCAGCTGACAGGGGTTCCTTCCACTTGTGCGTTGTAGACAGCATTTACCCCGACGTCACCAAGTGCGTCGCTTAACCCTTGGGCCAAACCACGTTTTTTAAGTCTGCCTCGCGCTGCAGCACTGCAGGCAGGAAGGGCCCCTGGCTCACCGTCGGCAGCGCCCGGCCCCCTCCCCGCTCCCCCCGTATTGATGCGTTCCCCCCCGCTCCGGGCAAACCCTATTTCCCAGCCCGGGCTGCTGTTCTAACTGGGCTCAGACTCTCGTCGTAAATCTTTGCTGTTTAAGTGAAAGAGCTGCCTCTCTTGCCTGCAGCAACTCTTCATTTAATCTTAAATTTGCTGATTTTTCACCTACGCCTTCTTTCAAATCTTGAAGCTCAAGATTGTTCCCAAATCTTGCCCTTTGACTCCGCTGTGACTGGGGAGTTTCGCAGCGAACTTTTCTTTCTTTTTTTTTTTTTTTTTTTTTGCCCCCCTGCAGGTAGCCGTTCCTGCGCAGCGCTCGCAAGGTCCCTTTCTGGGTTTCCACGCGTGGCTTTGCGCTGCCGGCGGCTCCCGTGAGTTTCTCGCCGCCAGTGCCTCCGCATCGCGGGCACAATGACCCTCTGTTCCCTGTGAGCTTTCCTCAGCGCCGGCATCTGAATCGCCAGCCTCACGGCGGGCAGAAGCCCCTTCTGGTTCCTCCTTCGCCGTGTTTATCTTTGCACCTACTACCCGAGGTTCACAGGCTGGAACAACGAGTTTGGGAAAAGTCTTTTCCTTTTGAACCCTTCTTCCTCTAGAATTTCTGTAATTGCCGTATTGTAAAGGGTTGGCGTTTTTTTCCCCACTCTCTTTGCTCTCTCTAAAGGCATTTTTTCAAACATCAGTGATTCAAATCGATTGGCTTGACTAAAAAAGTCCTGTGCACTGAAAGTAGGAGAAGATAACTCCTCCCAGTGTTTTCTCTCCATTCCTAAGGTTTTTTTCCTATCACGGGGAAAAAAACAAATTTAAAACAATCTACTTTCGCTTTGATGTGAATGCTGATTATTTTTGTTAGAAAGATTTAAAGCTTTGAATACCTTTCCTTAGCAATTCTCATGTAAAGCTGCAGTGGCAAACTCGCATGCCAGGGTGGTTTTATTCAGTATAAATAAGGGTCTTAGTAACGTTACAACACGCTTACTAACAGCTCAGCTGTACTTCAGCTGTTGGTGTGATAGTAAAGCTGTTGGCATGATATTAGTTTGTTGGAGGAAACATTGTAGAACTGTATTTTTTAACACCAAATAAATGTGTATAGTTCATGCATTAAGAAAAAAAAATGAAAGTATATTTTATAGGACCTACATTTGAAATGTTTACATTTATGGGCTGAGGATTACAAACTGTATTTGTTGTAAACTTGCTTCTTCTTTTAATCGCATCAAACTCTTCACGGGTACTTACTTTGTTTTAACATTTGCACTGGGATCTGAATATATGAAACACTGCTGTGATTTAGGTGCTAAGTGTTATTTAAGAACCTTATTATGCTGAGTTACTAGAAAGCTATACATAGTACAGACAGGCAGTATATGCTGCCTCTGGTAACCCTGACAATTGCCCGTTAATCCTGACCTACAAGGTTCCCAATATTCCAGTCATAGTCCATTCTTTGCGTACAAACTGAGCAGAGACACAATCATACAGAATCATCTAAGTTTTGCTAGGGAAGCAAACTTCTGTGGGAACTTCCGGAGTATCTCCAAATCCATACCGCTAAAAACTAAATCAGGATGTTAATCAAAACCTCCAGGAGTAAAAAAAACACCTCATAATGCTATTTACTCAGAGTTGTTCGTTCAGGTATGGTTCATTGCACCAAAATTGCTGAACTGAGAAGATGAAACCCAGTTTACTTCCTGTTAAAAATATAAAAGTAACAAATTTTATCTGGATTTACATTAAAATCCCCTAAGAACAACTGCATGAGGTGAAATACATTGATGAAAGGATTATGGTAAATGTTTGTCTGTTCTCAGAATTGGATAATCTAAGTATAATTTACATTTTTTTAAGTATTATAAATAGTATAAACTAGATGGGAACAAGATTTTTGACAGAGGCTTTATATTTGTGGATGTGGAAAGGTAATAACTGAATAACAGCAGTAATATTTCACTTAATCAAAATCAAACAATTGGACAGTAATGAGTTCCGAGATGCTTTATTATATGTCAGGGCACTGACATACGGTATGAGTACAAATAAATCGAAATACAAATGCTGCAAAAAGGATGTCTTCGACTTTGGTTTCCATATAAACTTCTCACTGACAGTAGAGAAGGATCAGTGTAAATTGGAGGCAGCCTGAACTCACAGAATCACAGAACCATTAAGGTTGGAAAAGACCTTTAAGATCATCAAGTCCAACCATCAACCCAACACCACCGTGCCCCCTAAACCATGTCCCAAAGTGCCACCTCTACAAGTCCTGAAGTTCTGTCCTGGTTGACTGAGGATTAATAATCACGGAGTCTGTCTTCCTCCTCCGTGGGATTTTGATCCTCCTGATCCAGCAGTTCTTAGGCAGCTGTGCAGTTCTTTCAGTCCAGAGTCTAACAAGCAGGTACCTCCATCTTAGAGGTCAGCGACTAAAGGGAGGGAGGGAGGGAGGGAGGGAGGGAAGGAAGGAAGGAAGGAAGGAAGGAAGGAAGGAAGGAAGGAAGGAAGGAAGGAAGAAGGAAGGAAGGAAGGAAGGAAGGAAGGAAGGAAGGAAGGAAGGAAGGAAGGAAGGAAGGAAGGAAGGAAGGAAGGAAGGAAGGAAGGAAGGAAGGAAGGAAGGAAGGAAGGAAGGAAGGAAGGAAGGAAGGGAAGGAGGAAGGAGGAGGGAGGGAGGGAGGGAGGGAGGGAGGGAGGGAGGGAGGGAAAGAAGGGAGGGAGGGAGGGAGGGAAAGAAGGGGAGGGAGGGAGGGAGGGAGGGAAAGAAGGGAGGGAGGGAGGGAGGGAAAGAAGGGGAGGAAGGAGAGGAAGAGAGGGAGGAAGAGGAAGGAAGAGAGGAAAGAGAGGGAGGAAGAGGAAGGAAGAGAGGAAGAAAGGAAGGAAGGGAGGGAGGGAGGAGGGAAGGAAGGAAAAGAAAAAGGGAAAGGGAAAGGGAAAGGAAAATTATTTATCCATTATAATGCTAAGCTTTGAATCATTCCAACTATGTATGCCAAAACTCAGTTCCCAACTTTGGAAACGTAGGATTTCTGACCACATTACTGATGAATAAAATTAGCCATGACATACTTGTTTCATAAAAAAAGTGTGCTGACTTCCAGTGCAGCAAACACACAAACGAAAACCAAACAACAAACTTGCATTTAATGAAAGGCTGAAGGGTTGAATTTTCAAACACTCCGAGGATGCAGTATCGTGTAAGCAAAAGGAGCGCTTCTAATTTCCTCCCGCCGTCCTCTGCTGAGCTTTTCTGCATCCTCCCTTGTTCAGGCTCCAGCCACTGCTTTATGCTAAAGGCTGCCAGTTCAGCTCACCGATCCACTGAAAAATTACGTTTTTGGAGGTGTGTTGTTTTGTAACAGATCAGCACGACGAACCAACTCCCCCTGTACCCGTGCGAGCACTGGGGGAAGGAAAAAGCAGCTGCAAGAGAGACTGAAGGAGAGCAGCCTTTGCCCTGCCGTCCTACGTTCACACGGACCCGGGCGTGCGGGGAGCTGCCCCAAGCACCCACCGGGCTCTGGAAGCCGGTATGGCACGGCGACCTCAACAGCGCAGCAACGGGGGAGCTCAGAACTTTGGCTCCCTGTCACACAAATCCCTCCTGTGCGTGCCTGTGAGCCTACAGCATGATCTGCAAAAGTGTTTTGTGCCAATATAATTGCCCGATGAATCAATTAAAAATTAAATAGTAGCAGAAAGAGTGTTCAAAACACTATTCGTAGAGTACTCTGCGCAGCTTAGCCCTCTTCTACTGAGGTAAATCATCTGAGTTAAAAGCAACCGTGGTGAGTTGTAACTACCTTTGGAACTGCCCGGATTCAAAGCGGCAAATTCTCCAGCCGCGTGCTGGTGTCCCTCGCTCTGTAATGGCAGCAGTTCTGGCCACAAGCTCGGTCGCTGGGACTGGCAGCCTGTCCTGTCGGGCTCGCCCTAAAAACGGGCTCTCTGACATGATAAGTGTCGTACCCCTGAGATAAACTGGTAGCTGAGGGGCACAGGAGAGGAGGGAAGGAGAAATTCTTCAGGTTTCCTGCGAGCTCGCTGGACGTTTGCTTCAAGAAAGAGATGCATTTAGAGCAGTCAAAAGCTGGGTGGGAGCGACACAGAGTGGTGCCGGACACGGCTGGAAAGACCACCCCCAGTCCTGCCAAAAAAAAATCGGAAGCCACCAGACCTGCCGCTGCTGCGTGGTGGTATTTACGTGCATGCGGTCGGGACGGACGGTCCCACCACCAGCTTGTGAGAAGATGATGCATCCCCAGTCAAGCCCCGTGTTTGTGGGGTCTCCTCTTCCAGTCTAACGACAAGCATGTTGCAGAAGGGAACGCAGAGGGTCTAGACCTCTCCGGCAACGAGTAGCTCTTTGTGAGCTAGGTAAATTTTCCCTACACACCTTCTAAGAAACAACCTAATGAAAGAAGAGAGAAGCACTCAAGTGAGTTTATTTG
This sequence comes from Phaethon aethereus, assembly GCF_964289735.1. Classification (NCBI taxonomy): domain Eukaryota; kingdom Metazoa; phylum Chordata; class Aves; order Phaethontiformes; family Phaethontidae; genus Phaethon; species Phaethon aethereus. The sequence goes on along the minus strand of NC_138586.1, from coordinate 16,083,084 downwards.
TCTTTTTCTTAATTTTCATTTCTTCACCACCACCCCCTTACTTGCTCCACCTCAGTGCTTTCCTCTCTGTATTTCCTCCTTTCCTAAAAGTGCTTGTCAAATGTCTCCAGGCATGGAAAAAAGAGGTTGCTTTTCGAAGTGACTGTTATATTTTAGGAGCATGCACTGGCAGAAAAAGAAAGAAAAAAAGAAAAGGGGAATACTTCAAGCAACATAAGATCATTCCACACTGCATGCTTTCTTGGGTTAGACAGCTTTTCTAGCAACAGAACAAAAAAGTCCAAGACGAAAAAATGCCAGTGACAGACTAATAACGGATAATTTAAAGGTGACACCCATAAAATTGAAACGAGGCCACAGCTCCCCACGAGCGGATCAGGAGCAGCCCGCAGCACGCAGCACACCGCAGAAGCTCTTTGCAGAAAGATGTCCTGGGTGGGCAGCGACGGCCGCGTCCCAGCTCGCGGGATTGAACGCTGGCCTCTAACAGCAGAAACGCTTCCGCTGACCTGTGCTAGCTACGGCGAGCGTAAGAGAACATCGCCGTCGTCAAAGTCGCTCCAGTTTGGCAGCACTGACCTGAGCAAAACCGTACAAAGAGGAACACAGATATTTAGAAGCAGCAATCAAACCACGGACAGAACCTGGTGGCAAACCATGAACTTTAACATCTTATTACAATGGATTTAATCACCCGTTTTCCTAAGTGGAAACCGTGCTTTCAAGCTCTAACGCCGTAAGACGAGAGAAGAAGATATTTTAATGTTGCTTTCCTGGGACATTCAACCTTTCTCCCTGAGAAATGCTCTCCTTTGGAAACGTGGGTCAGCCAGAAGCCGTTTGAGACAAAACCCACTAAAATGAAAATACACCCAGTACACTGATACAAGTGTACGCGCTGGCTGACGGTGCTCCCCGGTGCGCCCGTCCCACCGGGCACTGCCACCGTCCCTGCTGGAGGAACAGTTGAAAATAAACCCTTTTCTCTCCCCGGCATTCTCTTGAACCAGATTAACTGAACACATCTATGTAGATTACTTAGTGATTTTTCGTAATGAGGATAGAGAGCGTGCAGTACGAGTTACCCTGTCCTCGGGGTCAGTGCTCTTTGGCGGAGGACTGAGGTCACAGGCTGGAGGCAGCAACATCTTCAAGTGCCTCTTCTGGCTCCAGAAGAGAGCGTCTGTAGATGACACAAGGTTTGTGAACACAGAGTAAACCCAAATATCTGATGTTAGACTTTAAGGAGGGTAACAGCTCTGTTTCCATGTGACCGCGTAAAAGACGGCAATGAGGTCAGCAAGCAAAAGTGACCTCGGGAGTGGAGGCAGCAGGTCCCAGAGGAGGAGCTGGGATGTCATTCCTCCGGTCCGGAAGAATCAGTCAATACCGAGGCTGACGGTCGTACGATCTGGAAACGCAGCGCGGGTCGGCAGCTTGTTCTCCTGGAGAGAAACGCGCGCGTTAAACCAACCGCCTCTCATCACGCCGAGCGCAGCCTCCGCCACCGCCCTTCCGCCGCCTCTTCTCCGCAGCCGTGGCTGCCGGGCGGGCAGTACCGCTTGCCGAGGACAAGGAAACCTGCCAGGCAGACAGCATCTGGAAGAAATCGGCAGTTTACTTTCAAAGCATTAGAAAGAAAGATGTTCATAATCTCACTTTCTGGATTTCAGGAAGCGTGAGACAGTCTCACGCACTCAAGCCTCCAAGAAAACCCCAACAAAACCACAGAAGAATGAAATCGTCTCGCAGGAGGAGGAGGAACAGGTAGCACTGCATGAAGACACGGAGAAAATTTCCAGTTGTTTTCATTTGCCTGTTATTAGCTCTTCCCTAACGCACAGTTTCTCTCTGCGCCACGAACCACAGGCGAGATGCGCTGGTCGCGGCGCTTACCGCGCTACTGGAAGGTGCTCAGTTGTCACCAGTGAGGTACCCGGCCTGAATGCCGACACACAACAGCAGACCGTCTGCTGCTAAATTTCCTGAGAAAATTTCCTAGAGACACCTTAGACCCGCTCACTAATTCTACAGAGGGACTTCCCGGCTTCTCCTCCGAACATTCAGCGAGAATCTTCCCAGGTCTGTGGCTTGAAAAATGATGCACTGAGAGTTACAGCCAAGAAAAGAAGGGAAAATTTAAAAAATAAATAAAATATAAATTAAAATAAATACATTTAAAATAATAAATAAAAATTAATAAATAATAAATAATAAATTAAAAAGCTTTCAATATAACTAACAAAAATTACTCGAATCACAACCAATTTCTTCTGCAGCTTCAGGTAGCGCATGGCACGAGTTCATCCCAGGTAAAATGCAAGAGGTTCTGAATTATCGAGTCGCAGTCTTTTGAGACGTAGTTAGGAAGCTTTTTAAAATATTATAACATAACTACTTCTATAGAAATTTCATTTGAGACCAAACATATTTCAATATTAAAGAACACAAATTATGGTGAATTTCACTGTAGATATTAGACACCAGCAGACACCCACCCCCCCCCATGTGTTCTGGATAATACTGCAAAAGAATTAAATGCAATTCAAAACATCTCAAACACCTTTTATTCTAATATATGTCTTTATGTCACCTTACTATGACTACCTTTGAGAATCAAAGCTGCACTTACCTGAGCTAGAATATCTTAATTACATCTGAAAAAGGAATTTTTTTTTTTATTTAGGAAAAATCTTTATTTAGGAAAGCAGAGTGGTGGGTGGGAAGAGAAGATTCAGAAAATAAAGACATTATTTTACTGGTTACTGTTGCTGTTCTTAATCTGGTTGCTGGAGACTTTTGGAAAAAAAAAAAATGCTCTGAAGGTCTGGGGGCTATGTGTCTGGAGGGATGCTGTCTTCAGGTCTAGGACAGACACATTTTCTAGAGCTAAGGGGGCCCTGGAAATATTCTGTGACCAAAACATGATTCCGCTCCTTTCTGGAAACCAGCTGGTCACTTGACAATTCCCCGTGCTAATCAATATTTCATTAGTTACAAGGTTTTCCTCTCTTCTTTTAGACTCAGTTTATCCCTTTTGAGTCCTACCACAAATTACGTTAAAATTCAGATATATTTTTGTCCACAAAGTCACCCTTTTTTTTAATGGGAAGTGGGTTGGAGAAGCAGTTTTGGTTGGGAAGCATCGCTCACCCAACCTTCTCGCAGCCGACTTGTGAAGAGCTGGGCTGCTGTGTAGGTTCCCAGATCTCCCGGCGCAACAGCAGCTTCAGCACTGTGTATTAAGAAGAATTTTCTTGGATTCCTTTCAATAAAAATTTAGCCTTCTGTAGGTAGGTTCCTCGAGAACAACAGAAGGTTTTGGAGAAGTCGCCCTTGCTTTGCTGCACGCCAGCTCCGCTTTCCGTGGGTTGTACCGGTTGTTTGACAAGGTTGTCCAAGCGAGCGGTGGAGATAGATAGACAGCCGTACTCCATCCTGGACCCCATCCTCCCGGAGAACTGCCCGGCGCTGGGCTTCTGACAAGCTTAATGGCGGAGGGGGGGGTCTGCTGTCGCCCTTTCACAGCTGAACTATTATAACTCTTCATATTAACTTAAATGTATTTTGCTGTCCGTCAGACTAACAAACATAAAATGCATTTCTGAGATACGTAATAGAGGGCGTTAATTTATGTAAGATGAAAATTTAAATACGAAATAGAAATAATGTTTTAAATTTAATTATAAGGTTTAGTATGTATTTTATACGGGCCCTTCTTGTATTTGGTGCTGGTTTATCCTGTGCATATACATTATGTCATGGAAATGCGTGACATATATTATTATGTGTTTCAGCCTCAGCATTTACTTAGGCAAGGATATAATTAACACCTTGATAGAATGAAGCACCTCCAATCTGCATCAAGTAGTGAGCGATTGGTCTATGTTGAGCAAGGGCCAAACCTACAAACATTTATTGGAATACGCCTTCCCTCTCAATTCTTTCAGCTTCCTTCCTTGTATTAAATGGAAGCACTGAACGAAACAGAAATCAACCATTCTTAGCCCCCAAATCTGTTTTGTGTTCTGATAATAGCTTCTGTTTGCTTTATGTGATCCAACTTCCAATTATCCTTCAGGCTGCTGGAGATTCTGGGCTGAGACGGGCCCGTGGAAATGGCATGTTGAATTTAGGAAAACCGTGTGGTCAAACAAGGCAAGAAAGTTTCGTAGCAGCCGTTAACTGAAAGAAATGAAATGAAAGCTTTGCTCACTAACCGTCATAGCCACCAACTGCAAAGAAAATTATCTTGTCGTATGGATATATACGGATATATATGGATATACACTCATAGATGAGTGTGGTCCGTGTATTGATCCGGAGAAAATACGCCGAGTATTCAATACCAGTGAATCTGGTCTCCCAGTCTAGTAGTGACTCGCCACTCGGGCACTAGATAGAGCCAATATTTGAGCATTCCAGCAGCCGATAGATAAATTGGTTTAATTTCATTCTGGTAAATTAGAAATACTTTCCATTTCCAAGGTAACGAGAAATCTGAACAATGAGAATGAAAATGTCATCTGGACCTGGCGTACTTCACAGGGTCTTTTCTTTCTATTTCCAGGTGCCCTCCCTTTGCTCTTAGAAAAATCAGCGTTGCACCTTGAGAATACAGGGTTGGATCGTAGTATATGGGATCCATAAAATATCTTTAAAAATACTCTCTTACCTTGTTTTTCAGGGAAGGTTTAGAAGGCTTTGGAATACATTTCCGTACAAAACCCATTAATTTACACGCGGCAGTGTTTATGTCGGGAAATGCATTCCACTCTTTCTGTAAGCAAAATGTCTTTACCTTGACGGACGCTTTTCAAAAAAAGAAAAAAAAAAAAGGAAAAAAGAGAATGGATCACAGAAGCCTCTGCCTGCCTCGTGGGAATTTGGCTAGAAAGGGAACATGAGAACATGAGGCAATCCACTGACAAGTGCCAGGAAGCTTCTCCAAATCAGACTATTTCAGATTTCGCACGCATAATTTTTTTTTTTTTTTTTAATTAGGAAACGAAACAGAACAGCGCCTGCTCAGAGGTAATACACTTTGCACGGAACATTTTACATTGGGAAATAACTCATTTTCTATCTTTAAAGGATGTGATCGGCCTTACTCCTAAAGCACAGACACCGCACCACAGCTCCAGCGCTTAGCATCGATAAATAAATGGGGTGTCTTGGCTCTGCCTCCGGTATTCCCGGCTGACTCCGCTCTTCCAGCCCATCTCCCCCCAGGATTCAGCCTTGCGTTTGATCACTTCCCCGTCCTTCACAGCCCCGCCGCGGGACTTCTCCGGCTTCTTGCACTGTTCCCCACCCAGTAGCCGCTGTTGCTCTTGCCAGGACCTTTAAAACTACCCCAGACCCCCTAAACGTGCGCGTAGGGGCGGAAGCGGCTCCAGCCTTCCTCGAGTGCCGGTGGGCTTTATCCGGGGCTTCATACTGCCAAGCCACAAATTCCAGCACTTCGGTGCTGGGCTGCATCTCCGCTTAAAGAGCCACCTTGACTTGGAGACGTATATGGGACCTGAAACAACGATGGGAGCGTGCTGTGGGAATGTTGAGAGGGATACGCTATAGCAAATAACAACGTTTATTTAGTGTAAGCGGGTTATTTTAAAAGGGAAGTACAGGTACCTAAGAAATGTGCTTATTTGTTTCCTGAAAAATTTCAAAGGTGGGCGATTAAATTTCCTGTCAGGAATTCAGTTTTCATTAGTCTTTTTGAAAGAGTGGTGAGTCCGTAGGAACCATGATTTAACTGAAAGAGTAGATAATGATTTATTAGTGTTTCTCAACAAAATTACAAATACAGAGTAAAGCCCTTTCAAAAGACCCTAGAAAGATAATTAAAACAATGCTAATTATAGCTAGATATTACAATAGTGTTGGATTTTTGTTGTTTGGTGATCATTAATTGGTTGAATGCTAAGAGGTATTCCAGGATTAATTCTGTGACTTAAGGAATAGATATTTGTTAACGTTTGGATATTCTAACAATGTATTTAGTGGTATCTTCTCTCTTGGATTGCGATCTTAACTGTAATTTAACAAAGCATGCAACTTAAGTTCTGCTACACAAAATATCCTCCATGCCTTAACCAACTTTAGGGTCCTTTAACTGCCTTTTTATACAGAATTTTAGGCTAGGAGGAACAAAAGGATGCACTTTTCACGACCCTGGAACCCTGTGACCACTGGGAAATCAAAAGGGTGGTGACACGAAGGAAAACTATTGTCCACAAAAATAAGCTCTTCAAGGGGCACCAGGAATGAACAATAAAATCCCAGTTTCTTTTGTGTGGCTGTTTATGCCTATGGCTTGCATCATCCAGAGCTCAAGAAAAGATCTAAACTAAAAAGGAATCCTGGTTTCTAAGAAAATTCCATATCCTGCTAAAAAACCCCCGATGTGAAATAAACACAATCTTTTAGGAATTCATCATCTCTTTACAAATTAAATATTAAACTCCGAGGTAATGAAAATCCTTCAGTTTGCTCTGTGGGAATCACAGAGGTAGATTTTTAAAAAGTGATTCCAGCAAATAGGAGCAGATGGGAAAATAACCTGGTTTGTCAGGACTGGAGGATTTAGTGAATTTGTTGCCTTCCAACTTTATCGTTACTAGAACATAGCAGCATGTAAGAGCTTAATTAGAGAATCAGCTCTACTTTGACCTGAAAACATCTCAAGCAAAAAGACAAAAAAAAAAAGGGACTGGTCCTAAATTCTTAATTAAGCAAAGCTGCTATCGAAGCTAGTAGCCTTTTTTCCACTGAAGACTGCAAAACATGGAAAAACAGCAAATAAAAAATGTAGATAAATAAAATTATGTGTAAGCCTCATGTTATAGTCTCTGAAAATAATCTATTTTGCTATATATTGTTATAGAAAATTTTTAAAAGTTATTGTTGTTCAAGTCTTTTTCAAAGACTTTTTCTAATTCAACTTGAAATCAGTGAAGAGGAAAAATTCCACTGACTTTAATAAGCTTTGTATCAGGGAATTGCCTGGTAATTTATGCAAAACATGATAATCAAATATTTTCTAATGAAATCGATTAATAAAAATGTGTACAGGCAAAATATGCAGTTACCACACTTTTGTTCGTGTATAAATGTTACTCAGAGATTTGCAGAGCAAAGCTGAAGTGCTGTGCTAGCGGAACAAGTTTAGGCAATGAAAATGGTCAGACGCTACTTGTAAGCAAAAGTGAAATCAACTGATTTTTCTCCTTCCTTTCTCAGAGACTTTCAAAAATGTAAGCAAAAACATATTTGGAGGAAAAAAAAACCCCACAGTCCGAAAGGCTGTAGCTTTAACGGTCTACGTTTATATGAGGAAAGTGGAGAAGTGTATTTTTTTTAAGATTATTTGAAATTGTATAATTTAACGATTAAACTGAGTGTGAGAATTTATTTGTGGGGAAAGATGCTAAGAGTACTGGAACATTTGGTCTTGCAACTGTTGGTCATCCCTGCAGAAACATGTAAAATAATCACTTTTTAAGAAAACAATTAAACTGTCCTGAAAGCAGGAATTTTCAAGCCGCTAATGCATGTCATTTTTTTAATGATTATTTTTGGTTGTAGATTTTATAGTCAGAAGAAATTAGACAACACTTCTAAAACTGATTATGCAAAAGCTGGGAGAAGCAGCACAACAAAAGCCCGCAGCCCAACAGGCACGCTAAAAACTTCGTAAAAAGCCCAAACCTACGAGTGACCTCTTGAGCCCTGAGGCACCTCAGGCAGCCTACAACATTTGGAAGACAAACTGTATTTACTCCTACTCATTTTTCAAACACTTTGTGAAGTGATTTAATATATTTCCTACAAAACAGAGAGTAAATTCATATGGAATTCTTCCGTGTAATCTCATAACAAAAAGTAAAGAGAAGTTAAAGAATGGAAACACTCTTAAAGGTTGACGTATTTTTTCACATTTAATCAAAACTTGATGTTACAGAGGTGGAAAGGTGATTGCAAACACAGACAAATTTAAAGGGAAAAATTCGTGTTAGATTTCATATTATTCTCGCCGGATCTTCCATCTTCCTAAAGTTTTGTGCTTTCTGATTAGTACAGGGAGGAACTATTTATCTTCTAGGCAAGCAAAGCACCATCGCAAAATGCAGTGATGCCACAAGCCGTAGCGGTCACCAACATTTTTCAACGCAGCACTCATCAGGAGGGATGTAAGAGAATGGATCTATCTAAATGAGTAATTTTGAACGGGAAAGGCAAGCTAAATGAAAATAAACAAAATACAAAGACATATTGTTTTAATGCTTTACATTACAATATGTGTAAGTACAGTATCTTGGCTACATTGAATGTTTAAATTACACAGAGGTTCATGTGGAAAATCCTGCTTCAGAGTCTGCATTGCAGTTTTACATGGGAACGTGTGTTAAATTAAAAAACAAAACTCGTATTTTGTACGTTGTAATTTGCCTGGAAACCTTTTGTCTTCCAAATTACACATTTTTTTTTAAAGCAGAACAGCCAAAATCTAATGCAGAGGTAGATGGCAGAAAATATCCTTTAAATCACTGACCAGAGATCTTTTTGCTGCCTTTTTATACAAAATTCTGGGTCCATTATAACAAAAGGATGCACTTTGCACGACCTTGAGAGCCTGTGACCATTGGGAAATCAAAAGGGTAATGACACTAAGGAAAACTATTGTCCAGAAAAATAAGCCTCTCCAAGGGGCACCAAGAATCCACAATAAAATCCCCGTTTCCAAGAAAATTCAGGCATTTCCATCAAAAAAGCCTGGTAAGGTAAATAGAATGTCCTCATAAGCCACAGATTCTTAATAATACAAAATGTCTAAGTCCATGGTAAACAAAGCCCCAACGAAAACGAACATCTACTAACCCAGGCTCCGCAAGACCTAGGTCATGACCCAGCGCCTCGTCACAAGGTACCTCAAAAGCGTTTCTGAGCTGAAGTTGCGCGGAGTTTGTTTTGCGTAATATATATTTCAGTTAGAGCTTCGCTCCTGTGCAGAGCTCATAAAACTCCTACAACTACCTTCTCGCTGACAGATGTGATTTCTGTGTTAATAATGACTGCTGCCGCTCTCTTGTAAGCAGCTCAGCTTACGTGAGAACACGTAACATCCCAGCAGCCAGTTGCCTTCTTGCCGTCTGCCCTGCAATTTTGTGCATTTTGGGGATTTTCCCAAGTTTTTCAATTAATCCATTTTGAAACTTTAAAAAACCAATAGTAAATGCATTTTGCTACACATTTTGCTTTATAATTGTGTATTAAGAGCCTTAATTTTTCAGTTACTTTTTTTGGACTTGATTCTCTTCAGTTTCTTCTAATGATTGCACAGGAGAAAAAAAATATTTGCGGTAGATTCAAATATCAGAATGTACTGTTTTGTAAAAAATAAGTGTGGCTATGATGACAAAATCGTTTGCAGAATGTCTTGGTTTTGGATTGAGTCCTGCCTGTAGCACTAAACTCACCTTTTCCTATCTCAGTCCTGTAGGAGGCAGAACTCAACAAATCTTTCACTATTTTACGTGGCACGAAGGCGTTTTTGTTACCGAATGCCATGTTTTTGCTAGTCAGTACTGGTGAGAATTAACTGAACAGGGGAAGTTATGCATATTAATATTTTTAGTTGATAGATACTTTTAAAAGTCTCGTCCTGAAAATATTGACATGCATGAGTAACTTTACTCACATAAATAAAGCTACTTGCATGTTTAGGCGTTTGCAGAACTGGCCTATAATTTCCATGCAAATCTAAAGAAAATAATGGATGATTTTTCTTGAAGAGTTAACTAAAGGGTATATGTAATAGGAGGACTTGGGAACTAGGTGACTTATTTATTAACTCAGTTTAGTATAAATTCTTAAGAGTTACTGCCTCCAAGAATTTCTACACATTGGCTGTAATTTTAACTTTTATCCTTGCAAAAAATGGTGGGGAATGTTATTAAAGTTACAATGTTATGAGTTTGTTTCAAGGGTGAATCACAATAATCTGAATCACTCTTTTTTTTTTTTCACTCATTTTTGTAAAGCTGACAACTCTGCGATGTAAACTGCAAATTTTGCCCCAGCTGGTTGCATATGGCTCATGTTTAACCAGAAACTAATTTAAGGTAATGAGCTGCTCCGTAAACCATTCTTAAACATTAACAGAACTTGGTGTCCTGAGATACAGGATTTACATGAAAAACTATCTTTCACCCACATCAATTCCATGCTCTATTTGGATTAATGAAATTACACCGCAGAAGCATCGCTTTTAAAGTTGATTTCATAGGCTCCTTTATACAGTAGGAGTAAATTCAGGCAAACATGGGAAAGGAGGTGTCTTTCCAAAGCCAACAACTTTAAGTTCTAGAAAAGGGCTACGCCAGGAGGGATGCTTTTTTGCAAATCCGATGGGGCAGGCGGACCCCTCTTGCTTGAGGGCAAAGGGGAGGGAGCACCGGCGGGACGGAGGGCACCGCACCTCCTCGCGTATCGCCGCGGCCGGGAGCCAACCGTGCTGGCCATGCAGAGGAGCTTTTGGTGCGCTGCCGGGTCCTGGGCGGCCATCGGGTCCTGGGCGGCCGTCGGGTCCTGGGCGGCCGTCGGGTCCTGGGCGGCCGTCGGGTCCTGGGCGGCCGTCGCCGCCGCGGAGACGCCGCTGCGCGTCCTCGCTGCCGGCCAGCGGCCCACAGCTCCAGCCGCTTCCCCGGCGCTCCAGCATGGGGGGTCTTTTCAGCCTCTGGTTTCACCCCAAGTGTCCCTCTCTGTTACTAAAGCGGGTGGATATCATTCAGGGCTGGGGGATACTATTCTCTTCTGTCTCAGTGCTGTACTTCAGCCTGCCTGCAGCTTGGGGGCAGAGCCACCCCGGCTGCTGCTGGCGGCGGGGAAAAGCCGCTTTTCGGGAGGTTTCCGCAGCTGGGACGGGTTCTGGAGGGGGAATTCCACCCCCTTTCCGCAGTTAGATATTTGGTTACCGCACTCTGATGCGGAAAGGAGCTTCCCTCCTAGAAAGGAAAGTATTTTTGCCAAAAAATACGTCTTTGCATCTTTGTGTGTGAACGCCAGTCTGTATCCATCCTCAGCCTTGTTTCCAGGCTGGGCTGGATCTGTGGACTTTATTACTCAAAGCAAGCACATTTTCCCACTGTGCTGAGATAAATTACACGTCCTTCCTCGTGCTAAGCTTTGTTTACCTCCTGTCATGTTTTTCTTTCCTAGCAGAACATTTTGGGATTGGGGTAACAGGATCATCCTTTAAGCATGCACAATCAAAAACGTGTTAACCTACTGTTAATATATTTTATCTTCTTAGTGGGGTCCTGGAGCATGCACAACACATGCACTGGAAAAAAGCGTTGCCTGGGGATGAGAGGTGAGAGTCTGTGTTATGCTTCTAGCCATAGCTCTGGGGAGATATAGCAGGTTTAAGCTGTTTTTATGCCCTTCTAATCCTGAACTGCTCTGCAGGCTGGAGTAGACATCCCAGTGTTTAATCAGCCTGAGGTCTCAATGTGTTTTAACTACCCTGCGAACTCAGCTCTTCCCTGATTTTCCAAAATGCTATTGTGGGAGGCAACAGCCTCTCAGAGATGCACCTGCTCGTGCTGCCCAGCGGCCGCGCAAGTGCTTGGAAGGGAAATCACTGAAGGGAAACTTTGACAAGCTGCATAATGAAATGCCTCCCCCAAATGGGTGTAAAAACTACTTCACACCGCCCTGCGCCGAGGAGCTCATCCTAATTGACAGGATTTTGAATTTAATGGCTACATACACTGATTTCTGTCTAGGACATCTGCTTCCGTGCAGTCGATGCTCTTGAGGACGCGCTCATCGTAGTGCTCTTGGAGAACAATCTGATGTTGCACAGGAGAGGGCCGCAGGGATGCTCTGGGTGCTGGTGGGACCTCAGAGAAGTAGGAGCATCCTGCCAGTTGCAGGTGGTTGATAAAGCCTGCCCTGAGTCTACGCAGGTTTTGTACATTAAACGGGCAACCTGAGAGCTTCTGTCTGCAACGTGCTCCCGTTTCTTCTGCAAAAAAGAGAAAAATCCTAGCATTTCCTATTGCCTGCAACTGTAGGAGTTCAATGTCGAAAAAAAAGGAGCAGCTGGCTTTTCGGCTGTGCGTGACGATACGGTGCATGTGTACACTGCCAGTTCTCCTACATGTACCAATACCCACACATCTGCCTCTTTTTAGAGGCTACTTGTAAGAAACAATTCCCCAAATCTATTATCTGCTCGACCCCCTGGAGCATATACAAGCTCATCACCAGGGAAAAGGTTCCGAGAAGGAACATTTGGACAGAGAGCAACACACAGACCACGTGACACAAGGGAAACACGAGGACAAGCTCTGGGTCGCTGGGTCTTCTCATCAGGTCCTTCCATCAAACATTGATAATACCTGTAGATTGCGGAAAAACCCGCAAGCAATACTGTACTGCATCCTACAGTAACAGAGCTCAACAGAATATGGATTTTATGTGTAACCTGTGGCCAAACAGTAATTTATTGACTCATTTCTAAAAATGTCACGTGGTGTAAGGGAAGTATATTTTGGCAGGAGATGTCTCATCTAGAAATGACTCGAGCATATTCTTAATTTTACGCACAGCGAAGAAGTTTAAACAGGTCCTATTCTGCTCCACTGACTCGAAGGAGAAGTTAAGGACGCTCGCAAAGTCTGCGCGGGGCTGGGACCGAGGGCTTCCCTGCCCTTGCACACAGGGACTGGGCTGAATCATCAATGTCCCATTACCCAGCACGAGTATAAAAAGTTTGTAGGATTGGGTTCACGGCGTAGCCTGCCCTTTGTAACTTGTTTTGATGGAAAGGTTACTGCTCCTCAAGACAGAGCTTTCGTGGTTTGCAAACTCACACACCCCTCATTCCAGCTACTGACAGAGTTTTCAGGGCCTAAGCACATATTTAGATACATGGCTCATCCAAAAATTAAGATTCACACAAAATCTAGACAGCTCACAACATATTCTGATTGCCAGCTGTGGAGAAATAAAATCTATGAAGCAATTTTACAAAAGGCGAAGTTGTGTACTCTTACAAAATAGAAAACTGTACTTCATGAATTAAAATGTCATGTTATATATACACAAATAAGAAAACTCTTTGAAATACCGGTAATATTTGGCAAAATTGGAAACCTGTCTGTGGGAAGGATATGTATATTTAGACTGAAGTGAAGCAGAGAAATTGTAATACAACAAAAACCTTCTGGCAAGAAAGGCAAATCTCAAACCACAGAGACTTTAATGAAGTAATTTGGGCAGCTACGATCCATGATCTTAGCAGAATGGCAGAAGGACGCATATTGTGCCTGAAGATGTGTGAAGAATCTGAAAGAGAAAATGTATGGCCAGCTTGGCTACGCGGTCAAAATTCTGTCTTCAAAGAATTGATTTTGACATGAGAAAAATGCAAGCCCTGTTGCTGAGCAAGCTAATATGGGAAGCGTTTTGAATATAGCGGTTCAGCGTGATGCAGGGCCCTATCCTGTGAGCACAACATGGGTCATTTAGTCATGCAAGAAACGGCCTTTTCAATTGGACAACTTATATCCAGATGTCAGAATTTAACCCACGCGAAACCAGAGGGAAATAGATGAAGGACTCAGTGTTGCGAAGGGATGAGTTCATTTAACTTCCCATGACGTTCATGAAAGTGGAAGCAACTCACAGAATCAAAGCCTACAGAAATGCGTAAAAAAGCTACCTGGAAATTTAATTTCAGCTTGCTAGAAAATAATATAAACACAAAATAAATGAAAAGGATTAGAAAGCTAAATGCAGAATTTAGCATATTTACATATCTACCAAACTATGGAAATAAACATGAGACAGAACTTTCATTCTTTACATCCACATTTTGTTTTATAAGCATGATTATAATAAATTGTCAAAGGGTTCTTAAAAAGCCAGGTCTGGGACATCAGTATGTAGCAGTCCTTTACAGCGTATCAGAGATACAGCAAATGTTACATTATTTATCACAGCAATCAATATGGTTAAAAAAAATTATCAAAATTAGACACGAAGTCCATGTTATTAGTATACTTTTCTCATTTTAGATTGGTCTAATTTAAGAGAGGGCTTAGTGTTTTTATACACATATTTCACATAACAAAGATGCAGAGTAACATAACTTATCTGTATCTTATTTTTCATTATTAAATAGTTTTTACAAATAAAGTAAAATAAATAGAAATGAAAAGGTGGGTGCCAGTTTCAGACCTGTTTTACCAATACAAGGACAAAAGTGTGAAATCTTTTGTAATAAAACCTCTATTATCAGTCATTTTTCATAGAGAAGTGCAAATACATAGCGACTATTCAGAAAACTAATCTTGACTTAAATTTTTCATTGGCAATGAGGAGAAATGTGAATTGTAATCTCAAAGTGTTTCTTTTTATTCTGTCCTCACAAGAGGAAAATAATTCCCATTCTCCATATTTTTTCAGCTGAATGCTTTAAAACAAAGACAGTTTAGCAGCAAATGCCAGGTAATCCACAGTTACATGAAAAATCCAAAGTGTGCAGCAGACAAACGAAGACAGATCTTGAAGGCTTGAACTCCACTCCTGCAAAGATCTACCAAGGTTGTGACTGTGTGAGCATTCACAGAAAAAGTTAGCAGCCTCTGTAGGATCAGGAGAATAACTCTGTAGCTAACGATTAAAGTGTTTTCTCTTGAATATTCCTTTGCATTTTTTGGTTCTTTTTAAGATGATCTGATCTCCCCGAAACATTTTCTTCCAAAAGTATAAAATACGTTGTCTGAAAGACTCCAGACCTGGCTATAAACTGGTTTTTTGGACACTGATAACATGCTGCTGTTCTGCAAGTTCAGTAGAAGTCCTCTTAAGACTTTCAACTATTCCCAGAGTTTTGAGAAATAAGTTACATTTTATTAATCTGACAGAAATCTCTCCATACAGCAACCGATATGCATCTCTGGATAGCTTGTTTTGAAAAATAACTTCCTGTTTCACAAAGATACATCCCTCTTATTTGTTTCCAATTTTCATTTCTTTTCTTTTATGCATCCAGACAGTTCAGCACAATTCACTGCACCTTCCTCAGCATGAAAAAGGTCAGACAATAGTTCTCGTTCTTGAAGGAAACAGAAGTGGAGGAGACAGTCCAAGGCAATCCTTGAACATAGTCGTTAGAGTATGAATGAATCAGTAACCAAGACGAGACAGAATTATCTGCAACACTGAGAAGAAAAGTGCAATGAAGGAAACAGAAATATCTTCTCAGCATATATGCACGCACATGATTCCACTACAGAAAAAACCCCCCAAATATCCAAATCTCTGCATATCTGGTATAAGAGTGAGATAGACAATTTCACAACAAATCCTGAATGTAATCTCCAGGAAAATGTATATATTTTTTTGTATCTCTCTATAGGGATTGCACCTCACTTAGTCTTCGTAATGGTCCTCCTAACCCGGAACAAAACCTTACCCCAGTAAGTAATGTGTTTTACAAGCACCACCTTACAATCTATAAATCACGTGCGTTTGAAAAGGCCGTCAACACAGCGCAAACCCCTCTGCCTAGCTAACACGGCAGATGAATGCTTTAGCTAGACGATACCCTTTAAAATATTAAGAAATGTTCCGGCACTTTTTTCTTTGACCATCACTTTTTTTAGCAACTGAGATATTTGCAGACCCCAAGACTCCCTTCCAAATAAACACAAAAATCCAAGTCGAAGGTCAGCGGGAGGATGTAAAAATACCATTTAATCTTATCTGTGCAACACTTCACGTAGACTTATTTCACCATCTTCAGGCTCTCTTTGTTGAAAGACTAATTATTTCTGAACTGCCAGAAAAGAGATAATCAATTTGCAGCATGCATGGAGTAAAAGCTGCTACACTTACACATAACTTTATTCATATATAAGGTTCGAATAGCACTTAGGATACAACTTTTCATATTAAATAATCAAAAATATGAAGGCAAAGCGTATTATTTTTTTCCCATATAAAGAAGAAAATTTGCTAGTACTGTGTCACGCTTAGCACTTATTTGCTACAAGTTTTTATAAGTTTCGTTTTACAGAGTTAGACATGAAGTGTCTCTTCCTTGGGGATGCTTTCTACCCCGTTGTGCATCTATGAGTTACTGGGACACTTTTGTATTTTTCATTACCGTGTCAATGCACTATTCCGTTTCTGCAAGGGCATTGATAACAAATTTACACACCCGCGCTGAATTATTGACTTCAACGTTGAGCATTTTGCTCTCTTTTATCATTCGCGGCTTGGGACTTCAGAAAGGTACTTTGCCTAATGAGGAGAAAACTTAAATTTGGAATTTTACTGTGCCCTCCATTACACAAAGTCTCCCCGAAGCTCCAAATCGGGAGTCCCTCAATTCGGTATCTATCCGAAACATCACAACACAAAGTTTGCAAAGAACCCGGCCGAGCATTTCCACTGATAATGAAGAAACAAATTGCAGTTTCTGGAACAAATAATAAACCAGCCCCCGAAATAGGTCTGCCCGCGGAGAGCCCTCCCGTCTTGCTCCAGGAGCGCTTTGATATGGTCGCTTTGTTTTAGGCCTCACACACGCACACGCTCGCACGCGGGGTGGAAAGCAGGGAAGCTGGGCAAAACTCGCCCTTCAAACCTGAAAGAGCTTGGCTGTAGAATTTAAAAAAAGAAATTAAACAGTAGTAAATACAGGCGGGACAAAAGCCCTTTTCTCGTTGTGTAACGAACGTAATACTGATAGATTACTCCCCGGTTTCCATGGGGACCTTTTTGTTCTTACTTCGGATACCGATGATTAGGGTTAAATGAGGCACCTCGTATTTTTTTCGCCGAACCGAACGGAGTGGCCGGGGGGCGGGGGGGGAAGTGGGGCGAAACTGGTCGTTATCGATCGATGTTAGTTATTTGTTTGTTTATTTATTTATTTATTAAAAAAAAAAAAAAGATGATTGCTTCTAATCCTTGAGGAGCGGCGGCTGCTGGCAGGGCACAATTAGCACATTTTTAGCATTCCTGCGAGAGCCGCCCGCCAAGGCAGGCCGCCCGCGCTCCCCCGGCCTGGCCGCCCCGCCGGGGCGCCTGTCAGGGCCGGGGGTCCCCAGCACCGCCCGGTCTCCCGGCCAGACCCCTCGGGGCGCACCCCGGGGCGGTTCGGGTGGCGGGAGACCCCTCGGCGTGCGCCCCGGGGGAGTGCCAGGGGTAGGAAGGCCGGGAGGGGTGGAAGGGGGGAGCCGCCAGCCGTGGGGTGGCACCGCGGGCCGGGCCTGCCGCCGTGTAGGCCAGGCCAGGCCAGGCGCCGCATCGGTTCAGGGCTTTTCGCCCCAAAACGGCCACAAGTTTCCACCCAAGCGCCGCACTGCGGGGCCTGAGTGACTGTGGCCACGCGTGGCCGTGGGGGGGGGAAGCTGCACGGTCGCTGCGGTGGTTCGCGTTTCCACGAGGGGAAGGGAGCGGAGTGCCGGCGCGGCCCCCCGCCATGCCAGGGCCCCCTCAGGCTGCGTGGCGGGCAGCCTGCGGCCGGCAGCACCCTCGCTCCCAGCGCCGCTCCCCCACAAGCGGTGCCCAGCGCCGGGCGGCCGCGACGCCCCCCGCAAGTCCCCGCTCTCCTGCCCCCCGCCAGAGCCTCGCCGGGCGGGCGGGCAGCCCGACCCCCCCGCGGGACCCCGGCCGGGCCGCGGGGCGCTGCCCGCCCCGGCCTTCCCCTGGGTCTCTGGCCATCCCCGTCCTCCCCAGGCGGGAGGAAGGAGAGGCCGGGCCGCCGGTGGCTGCCATTGGCCGGGGAGCTGCGGCTGCAGCTGCAGGACACAATTAATTATGCTAATGGCGTGGGGAGCGGATGTACTTTTTTCCCCCCTTTATTCCTCTCTCTTTTTTTGGCTGGTCGGTGCGGGAAGGAGACGCCCTGGGCTGCGATCACATGATATTGTCTTCGCGCCACTTTCGTAAAACCCTTTTTATTCCAGGGCTTTGCTCGGGCTCAAAGGTAACGTGTTTATCTTTCCATTTTCTTGCCCTTTCCTTCGCGCTTCTTTTTTCTTTCCCTCCCCGCAAGCCGGCGCGAGCCCCAGGGTGCGCCCCGCGCTCGCACGCTTTTTATTATTTTATCCTTTTAATTTATTTTTTGCTAGTTTTCCCTCTTTTTTTCGCCTTTTCTTCCCCCTCCTTCTCTGGCGCGCCTCCCGCCAGCCGCCGGGCTGCGCCGCAGCCTCCGCCGGGCGGCAGGGATTGCGCGGGGCGGGGGGCGCGCGGGCAGTCGCGACCCGCGTCCCGCGTGGGGGGGGGGGGGGAGGCGGCAGCGCCTCGCAGGGGCGCGGGCGGCCGCCACCCACCTGTAGGAGTGCGCGGGCTCGCCCTGCCTCCCGCGTGGGCCCGCGGCTCCCGCGCCGCGCCCCCCCCCTCCCCGCGCCGCTCTGCGCCCAGCCCGGCCCCCCGCACCCCGGGGCCGCCCGCAGCGGCCGGTGTCCCCTCACCCCCCCGCCCATGGCCGGCGGCTCCCGCGGCACCAACAATGGAGGGGGCCGCGGCGGGAGGCCGAAACTCGGGGCTCCCCGGCCGGCCGCTGTGGTGCGGGGCAGGGGGACCCCGCGTGCTGCCCCCCCTCTCGTTACACCCTCCCGCACCCGCCCGGCGCGGGGGGGGGTCGCGCGCCGCCCCCGCGTGGCCGGTGCGTGGGGGGAGGGGGGCGCGCGCGGAGAGCACATGGCGGCGGCGGAGGCGATGGGGCGCATGCGCGACGCGCGGGGTGCGCTGGGGTTTGTAGTGCGGGGCCGGCCGGGAGGCGGCGGGCGGGCGGGTGCGCGCGCGTTCGCTGGCGCGCGGAGGGGGCGGGCGGGAGGGAGCCGGACCACGCGCTCGGCGGAGCCGCCGTCGGGGCGCCGCGCTCCGCGCCCGCCAGGCTGCCCCCGCCGGCGCTCAGGCAAGACCGGGGGTGGCGGGGCCAGGGGCAGCGGAGGGGGGGTACGGCCGGGGGTGGGGGGGCGCGGCGGCGGGCGGCAGCCGGGCTACCCCGTCGGGCCGGGACAAAGGGGCTGCCCGCCGCCGTGCGGAGCCGCCCTGGGCGCAACTCCGCGCCCGGCCCGCTGCTCCCCCTGCCTGGGGGCGCGGGGGGGGGGCCGGGCCCCTCCTGGCGGCGAGGCGGGGGGGGCGGGCGGGCGGCTTGGCGCGTTTTCGGGGCTTTGAATGGAGGACTGCATTTCCCACCGTGCTTTGTTCCGGCGCTTTAATCGCGGCGGCGGCGCGCGCGCCCCCCGGACGGGGCGGGCAGCACGTGGCGGGGCGCCCCCACACCCCCTCCGAGGGCGGGGGGGGTGGGAGGGTGGGCGGCGACCCCTGGGTGGGGGCGGGCGGCGCACCCGGCCGGTGCGAGCTCGCACTGAAAGCGCCGGTGCTCGGCGGTGGCCGGTGGCCCCGGGATTCTCTGGTTGCACCGAAGCGGGGGGGGCGGGCGCCGTGCACGTGGCGAGCGCGGGCGGGCAATCCCTCCCCCCCCCCGCCCCCCCGAGCAGATGGTCGGTGCCGGAGAGATAACGGCGGCCGCGGCGCCCGGGGGAGATGCTGCCCCGCCGGGGCCCCCGCGGAGCCCCCCGCCATGAGCTCGGGAACGGGGCGGGGGGGTCGGCTCCGCTGCCCTGGGCATCCCCGGCAAAAGCCTGCCCGCCCTGCAGGTTTGTAACGCCGGGTCTTGACAGCGTGGCTCCGGGGAGAAATTTAAAATTTGTTAATACATGATTTTTTTTATCCCCCCTCCCCCCCCTTCACCCCTTACGAGGAGGGTCCGTCGCTTTTGTGCGGCTCCGCAGTTAACAGCATCATCTGGAGCACAGATACCCCGTTATCTGGCGCGGAGGGCGCGGGATCGTCTGTCAGAACTTTCCGTACGCTGCTGGGGGGAGATGTTGGGTGGACAGGTGACGCAGGATACCCGGAGAGCTCCGGGAGAAAGGTCAAGTAAAATGGCTCGTGTGCTGTGGTAACGCACCGAACGCGTGAGAGCAGGAAACCGGGATGTTTGGATACCTGTTACGGTGCTTTTTAACTGCCACTATAAACTGGAGGAAGCCATTTTCACCTTAATTTCAGCAAAAATTAGCTGTAAACTCTTCCTTATTTGGTGTGCTCTCAGCTAAACTGCCTTCTCAAAACTTAGAATCTGTTCCTGCCTCTGTAATTTAATAAGAAAATCTTTGCTAGATCGAGTAGCAAATCCATATCTCTTGTTATGCAACATTAATATTAGTGTTCTCTCTTGGCAGGTGCTGTTGGCTCCTCTGCTTCAGTCAAGACGCTTCTGCGATGCTTCAGCTGCGCTGAAACAAGAAGAGTTTCTATCTGGTGATGGGCCTTGAGTTGTGCAAAAGTGCTTACAGTGCAGGTAGAGTTCAGGATCTACTGCAGTATAAGCACTTCTGGCATTACTGTGGCGATTCGGTGATGGTAGCGAGGCACGGACCTAACCAGGATCGTTGTTTTGCTGTGTTAGAGCTACGTTACGAACAGTTCTTGTGTTAAGGTGCATCTAGTGCAGTTAGTGAAGTAGCGTAGAATCTACTGCCCTAAATGCTCCTTCTGGCACAAGCTGCTGCCTGCGCATCCAAAAAAACCCGCCTCCAGCTGGCTTTAGCTCAGCAATTACAATTTTAGTCAAAGCGTTTTTTCATTGAAGGCAATTGCTCGGGAAGTAGTTTTGTCCTAGCAGTATCAAAGTGCTCATAGTGCAGGTAGCTTTGAATTGGACCTACTGTAATGTGGGCACTTACAGTACTGCTAGATAAAGTGCATCCCCAGCTAGTGGCAGTTTCTGGAGAAGATGGTGCTAATTACAGTCAGTTTTGCAGGTTTGCATCCCAGCTTACTAAAATTGCTGTGCAAATCCATGCAAAACTGACTGTGGTGGTGGTGAATCTGTGGTGATAACGGGTTTTGAACCCCCCCCTCCCTTTTCCATGGAAGATCTGAAGATGCCTTGCGCTGGTTTCTCCATGGGTGGGGATTTGTTGCATTACTTGTAGCTATATGTAGAGTATTGCACTTGTCCCGGCCTGTGGAGGAAAGGAGGACTTGTCTTCAGGCTGCACTACCCCAAATTTGCCAGTATGGTAAGCTTTGTTTTGCTGTTGTCGGGTGGATCACGATGCAATTTTGATTAGTTTAGTAGGAGAAAAATTGCACGGTATCCATCTGTAAACCGCAAGACCTTCATCGCTGACAGCATAGCTTTTGTCAGTAATCGATTCTCACAGCAGAGTCTGTCGTAATGTGTATAATGGCTTGCTGGTGACTCCGCAGCTTGAAGGGATGGGAAGAAAGAAAACTTCTCCAGATACTAAGGTTTGTCTACCATTTAAAAAGGAGTGGGGGGAATGGAACACCAAACAACCCCAAAGCCCAACCCTGGGACAGCTGCAGTTGTCTAGGGAAGGGCGTTTTTGGAGTTTGTTTCTGTAATAACATGTAAATCACTGTAGTGGACTTCCCAATAAAAAGATCTTCAAATAAAACTTGTGTTTAATAACGTATCTTACTAAAGTGTGGTTGTGATAGACAAATAACAAATGTACAGGAGACCCTTTTTTTGCTGGTTTGTGGGTTACAGCCTTGTCCTGCCTCCTCCAGCAACCTCCTCCCCCTCGATTTTGATGAAGGTGGATCTGCTACAAATGTACTCTTGCTGCTGCTGCTGCTTGCTGCTTCAAGAAGGCTCTTTGCTGGGAAGGGGGATGTTTCTCCCCCAGGCCAGGAGAAGGACATCCTCAGGTGATGGTGCTTGATGTGTGCCCTTAAGCAATAGTCATGCTCCCTTTTTTTGCTCTTTGACTTGCTGAGCCTTGATGTTGGGAGTGGAGCTGCAGCTTGTCTTGAACCACTGCTCTTGGGAGTGGGGAGACCTTGGGTTGTCCCAGCTCCAGAGGCTGATAAAATGGTGTGACGTGACCTGCCCTGCTGTGGGAGCAGGGGCCGGAGCTGAGGCTCTGCTGCACAAGCTGAATGTAGCAGCCTGAAATTTTGTGCCCCACAGTTGTGTGTTGCTGCTGGGAGAGTCTCTGCTGATAGAGTGAGTGATGGGGTCTGGATGCTGTCAGGGAAAGGAGGGAGCTGAAGCTGAGCTGTGTGTTCTGAGTGGGCAAGTGAGGATGTACGTGGCGAGAGCTGTGTTGCTGTAGTATGTAAAACGTTTGGGTTTTTTGGGGAGAAGAGGTTTGCTTGGATGCTCAGGCTTCAGCTGGGTTTTTTTCTAGTCTGCCCTCTCAAAACTATACGGTTACACGCACGTTATGTGGCAGAGCTGTTCTGAGACTTGCTCCAGAACGACAGCTTGTGGTTGCTGCCGTTGCCTCAGTAGGAATCGATGTGGTCTGGTTAAGTGGGCAGCACCAGCGAGTTCATAACACCTTCCCCCAGCTGAGATATTTTGAGACCTAAAAGGTGCTGGTCTGGCAGATACAGCTGGGCTGATACCATGGTGGGTCCCTGAAGCAATCCTGTCCCCTGGGTCCTGTCCCACCTGGTCCAGGGGGTGGTTGTGCACAGCAGGGAAGAAAATATACCAAGCAGGGCAGTCCTTGCTCAGTTCAAGTGCAACTGCAGAGCTCCTTTGAGGGCTTCCCTGCAGCTTGTGGCTCTGGATGATTTTTCTACCCCAGAATCTAATCCGAGGCTGAGTTGTAATCTTCCTTGTGCTTCGGAGAGCTGTAATCTGGACTTCAGATCCCTGCGCAAACAGAAGGCAAAGATGTTCCCTCAGTGTAGAGCCTTTCTGGCTTTGCCACTTGTTGACAGTGAGGAAAAATGGGTTGGAGTATGTGCTAATTGTGATTTACTGTAGCACATCCTATCCCAACCGAGTGGAAGGCATCAGGCTGCGTTCACGCCAGGAGCGAAACCCAAGTTTGCCGCTGCATTAACACACTCTTGGGAGATGCTCCAAGCCGGGCTTTGTAATGCTACTACTGGAGCTGTACCCAGCTCTTGGGTGGGCCCTTACTGGTGTTTTTGGGGTGAACTAGGCTTGCGTGGCTGAGGTGGGGATTCGGTGCCACCGGTGTGTGCGCTTGGCACGGTCTGTGGTTGGTGCAAGGTGCTGGTGTGGTCGTCCCAGGATGTCTTGTACTGAGGGCTCCAAAGCACTGTGGTAGTGCCAGGGCTCGAGGAAGCACCCCAAAACATCCCACCCAGGCTGAGCTGGTAGCAGGTGACTGATAGCTTCAGTGGTAATCGGGGTGCGTGTTCGAGTTACCTGGGAGAGGGGGATCGTTGTTGTCTGATGATCCTGCAAATGAAAGCTATCTATTGACAGCGTAGGTGTTTGCTGTTCTGGTGAGCGTCTACACAGTCTGCTCCGAGCGACAAGCCTGCGGTTTGCAGTTTGGGTGATTTGTGTGGAATTTACTGACTTTGCTCAAAGCGCTGAAATTTGGAAGCAAGCTAAAAATGTTCCCGCGGATGCAAACCGGCTCAGGCATCAGGAGGAAGCAGGATCCTCCGCTCTCGTGGGAGCAGCATGTGCAAACCTGTGCCCTTTGTGTGCTTCTTACCCGTGTAGTAAGTTGTTTTTGTTGTCGGGCCGTGGTACTGCAAGTGCAGTGGGGCAGCTGGTGCATCTCCAGGGCTCACATGCCGCTTTCCTCCAGGGTGCTGGTGAAGCGGTGAGGACGGGCTGTCACTCGCTGGGTATCAGCGTTGCAGGATTTGGAAGTCAAACCCGCTGCTGTTACCACATTAGCATGTCTCTAAGGCCAGTGAGGAGGAGTATGGTGTGAGTAGAGGCTGTAGCAGCTTCGTCTGGTGGCAGGGTGTGCTTGCTCTGAGCTCTCATCCACGGTGCATCTCCATCGAGGAGCCTGTCTTGTTCCTGAGCTCTGCTTCTACCGTCCTTCCCCCCCTTACACCTGAGGATAAACGACTGGCTGGCATGCACTGCAGAAGCCCCTTTCTGAACAGGTCGCCCCTGGCCCACCCAGCCTTGCTGTGTCAAACCTACAGCCTGTTCTACGCTGCCTGGATCCCTGTGTGATGACTTAGTTTCTAAAGGTTTAAAAATGCTGAACCTGACTTTTGAAGTAACGTATAACCCATCTTTATACTAGCAGCACTGCGCAGAATTGCCTTGAGGCCAGAACATCACCTTGGGAGACTTTTTTTCAGGGGATGCCCTGATGTTTTGGATGCCCCGTATAATCAGGTGGAGCCCCACGAGGACAAAAAAGTTTGGAAAACCCCCACAAACAAAGGCAACCCCAAAGCAAACCAGCCCAAGCATGCGTTTGGGGTATTTTTGATATCTGAACTTGGTGAAGGTGGACACAGAGACGGGGCACGCTGAGCCCTGCGGCGGGGTGTCCTGCGGAGCGGGGCTGTGTTTCAGGAGCTGTGGAGTTTATCTCCAGCTCCCTGCGAGGGGGGAATCCGCAGGATCTTGGGCTTTTCTGATGTACCTTTTGACTTGCCCTGACCCTGCCTTCGGAGGAGCTGAAGCCGGGGGTTCCTCAGTCTGGCTCGGGATCCTCTCCGCGGCCCCTTCTCCCACGGGAAGCATGGGGGGTGTGGGGATGGGCCTTTGGGTGCTGCATTAACGCTTTGCTGCAGCAACGGAGGAAATGGGTGAAATCTCCCCGGCCACGCGTGCGCTGCCGCTGTGCCGGTGCAGGGGTTGCTGTGCTGCTTTTTAAACAAGGAGTTTGGGGTTTTTTTAATCCATGAGAAGTGTTGCAGCCATGCGGCCGTTGGACTTCGGTGCCAAGGGGCTGAGGCTGTTCCAGGAGCTCTCACAGCGGCTATTTCTGGGAGTGGGACGTCAGAAAGGAGTCGGCACCAGTAATTTTTTACTGGTGTATAAATAGGTTCAAGCACACGCAGACGTGAGGAATTCTCGTGGAAAGAGACAACTCTTGTTCTGGAAACGTCAGAGGGCTTCTAGCATCGGAGTGCCTAGGCTATTTTTATAGAGTGGGAATATTTCATATTATTTCAGTCTCCTTCCTGCCACACAACGCTGTTATTTAATACGCGTGCGGTTATTCCCAGCTGTAATCAGTGTTTATCTCGCAGAGCATCCCGTGGGTACTTTCCTTTTCTCTTAAAGGAAACTTGCTCTGAACTATCGTTTCTTTTGAAGCATCTTCTGCTGTTGACGGTCTTCAGGCTGTTTTTTTTATAGCATGTTCAAGTCTAAATCAGTGCTCTAAGCCCAGGTGAGCATTTCTAATTGACATGTCTTTCACAGTGCGCAGCCTGTGTGCTCGCTGCCCTTCGTCTCGGTTGCTCCCAAGTTACTTTGTCCAAAAGTAATTACAGTGCGTGCCCATAAAATCTGGGTTTCCTTTCTGTATCTTATTAGGTTTAAATCATAGCTGACAGAAAGGTGTAAGTATTTCTAATTTCCTTATATTGGTCACCAAACCAAGTGTTGTCCAGATCCAAACCAGCTCTTGACCTGGACCCACTGGCTGAGAAAGCGATTACGTGTTGCATCTGTCCTCCGTCTCTGACTGTCGTCCTCTCCCATATCAAATCCCCTGCGATGATACACCGGAATGACACAGCTCATTCTCTGACTTTTTATGTCTACCTGTTGATTTAAGTCACTGTACTTCTGCAGTCAGTATGCCGCCTGCTGCAGCCACATCAGAAGTCACCAGTTATTTTGGCTAATTACCTTTCCCATTGGAAGTGTTGCTTGTAAAGGTAACATTTCATTTGCCAAAGGATTTTGTGAAATGTAGGGAATTGCAGCACCGAGCCAAAGGGAAAATCACCAATGCTGTTTTTATTTATATATATAAAAATAAAGACCTATAGAAGAGGAAATACCATTTTGTTACTCTGGTGATATGGAGCTGGAGTAAAGTGATTTTTTTTTTTTTTTTTTTAATGGAAATGGGCTCTTCGGTGCAAAGTGCCATTCTCATGCTGTTCTCTGCTGGTGGAGGCACCAAACCTGGTTCCCCGGTAGGTACCCTGCGGCAACAGCAAATGGCTGGCAGGACAGATTGAAAACTTGAAAGAAGTAACAAATCTCCTGGGACTTCAAAGGCCACACTTTGTCAGCCAGCCTGCCTGCCTACCCAGAGCTTCACTGCAGCAATGAAAAGAAAACTAAGATCTTCCTGCCCTAAAAACACAGCCCCCTCTTCCTCCTCTGAAGCTGGACCACTCCTCCGTGTGTGTTAGCAGCAAAGCCCAAAGTGCTCATTCCTTCCCGTACCCAGCAGCGATGCAGATGCTCTTTAGTGCTTTTAGAAACAAAATTTTTTGAAGTAGCACTAGGTCCCAGAACATCCACTCGTATTAATTTTTAGTGGTCTGAGATGGGCGCTTAAATCCCCAAAAGTGGCTTGAAAATCCCGTATCCCCATGCTGAGGTTCGCCGTCGGTGGTGGTGATGGGCCTTCGGCTGCAAACCGCTGCGGCTTGTAGCCGGGTGTTCAGTTTTCCAGCTGGGATGCGGGAGGAATCGGGGACTGACGGGGCAGTGGGGTCTGTCCCAGGAGGCGGGAGGTTTGTCTTGCCACTGCTGCCTGGACATCCCTGTTCCCTCAGGGAGGCTTGCAGGACTGGCTGACATGGCTTCTCTCTTTCTTTTTTCTTTTCCTCTTCTTTTTTCTGACTAAAAAATGGTCTTTTGTATTGACAGAAGTTTTCTGCTTTGACTGATGAAAAATCTGGATTTGCATTGATAGGGAGTAAAAAGGATGCAGAAGGATGGGTAAAGAATTTAGCCTTTTCTCTCTCTTTCCGCTTACGCAAAACTCCAAATACTTGCTTAAAGGAAGAGCAATTTCTACTAAAAATGTTTATGATGATGATGAAAACCTTGTGAATCAGCCCTATAGCTGAAGAATGTTGCATCTGAGCCTTGTCCTTCAATCCAAGAGCTGCATATGACAGCGCTTAACTGATTGCTTAAAAATGTTTTCGTTCTCTTTATCATGATACAGCACAGAAGGGCGTGTGAGATGGCTACTCACTCTCTGTTTTGGGGAGACTTCATGGTAAGTGCTTTATCAGCAGTAAAAGCCGGTGTTACTTTTGAAGAAGGTAAATTTAAATTTAACGACGTTGGGACTGTATCAGCAGAGTGTGGTTCTTCCACCAACAAGCCCGTGTGTGAGCAGCAGCGAAGGGAAGGAGCGTTGCTTGCCATTGCCACCTACCTGTGCAATTTTATTAGTACCGTAAATGCAGCGAGATACAATTGCATTAACTCTGGTCGTTGCATTGCCACAGCTCTGCTGATGGGCCGTTCCCGAGGCAGCAGTGTGGTAAACAGACCTGCTCAGAATGATTTTTATATATCAAAAATCTCTTTTACCCAGTTACGCCTCGCTCTCCAACTAAAACATGGGCCTGGCTTGTTTTAGGAGGTGATGACAAGCAGATAAAATGGAATTATAGCCTCCGCTCGGGCGCGGGCAGGGCTGCAGTGCTGCCTTTATAATAGTTTCTCATTCGGGCAGTCTGTGTTGCAATGCTGACGCTCCGGCTGCTGGAAGGTTGGTGGTGGGAGACGGGGATTAGCAGGTCTCTGAACTCCTCGGATGTGGACTTAGACCCGTGCGAGCAACCTGCTGTGGGGGCTTAGACCTGCTTGTGCAGCCGCTCTGCCCGAGGTGCCCCCAGAAAGCATCGCCCGTCGGACCCGCTGCTGCGAGAAGCCGGGGTAGAAAGCGGGTGTTAGGGTGAAACTCCGGCGCTGCTTTTTCAGGCTGTAAAAAACACATGAGCGCCATCTAGACCAACGCCTTTTATTGCATTTCCCCCGCTTTTGTAACGGGCCGTCACAAGCCAGTGTCCCGGTGGGGGGTCTGAAGCCGCACAAGCGGGACGGGGACGAGTTGCTGGCGCTTGGTTGTGCCGGCTGCCACCGAGGAGCTCCGCAAACGGGCCGAAGGGGTTTGGTAAACGCGGGGAGACGCCTCCCCTGCGGCTCCGCGTCAGCCTGCGGTGCTCGGCCGGGCACCAGCCTGTCCCCTCGCGCGGTTGGAGTGACGGCGCGAGACCTCGGGGACCCTCCTGTCTTCACGCGAGCTGGTCCCACGGTTAGAAACTTTGCACCTGCGCCGGGCAGGATTTGCCCGGCCGCAGCTTCCTGCTGTGGGGACCTGTTCCGCTTTTTCCCCGCGGTTCAAAAGCTATTGGCAATCAGAACCAGATCCGCTTCGCTCGCGTCCCGTCAGAAGCTGGGGGTGCCGCCACCGCGGGCGCGCCCACGACCTGCAGGTACGTTGTCTCGCTGCGTTTTGGGTTCCTGCAAGCCCCAGGCAGGAGCCGCTGCGATGTGTCCTGTTGGCATGTCGAGGGATCGCGTCTGAGCCACGAGCTGCAGCCACGCACCCGTGCTCGTGTCGAGGCTGGCTGTGGGCCATCTCGCTCCTGGCCCCGCAGCGTCGCCCGCTGCCCGTTGCGTTACTGTCCCGGCTACCAAAACGCAGCCGGCGTGCTCAGGTCCTCGCCGCAGCCTGGTCTTGCACCACGGCTGCTTATTCAGTGCTGATTTGGAAGGTTCGTGCACATCACTGATTTTAAAAAAAGGATTGGGTGGGGAGCATAGGGCTTGCTTGGGTCTGTTACTCGGTGTGGTTTTACTTGTTCTGGATGGTGTTGATTCTGGGTAAAGCTTTTATCCCCTGTCACAATAAGCTGAGACTGCTGCAAGAGGCTGCCCAGAAAGCCCCGTATGCAACGTGAGTGCGATTGCCTTTCTGAGCCGAGCCTGCACCCTCTCAGAAACTGTTATCTGAGCCGTTCAAGAAAAACTACTCGCTGTTCTGCCCATAAACTGACCGCAAACGGGGCTTTTCCTCATTTCAGGTGCTGGAGCCCCAGCGCTCTGCCTCGGCTGAGGGCTTGCCTTGACTTTGTGCAGCCTCCCCCCGCCCCGGTGCTGCGGGGACCAGCTGGGCGGTGGGAGTGGGTGCTGCAGCCCCGGTGCTGCGCTGGGCACCCTCGGGCTCTGCTGGGGCACTTGCCTGTGGCTACTTGGGAATGACCGGGCCAGCACGAGAAGTGGGTGCTGCGGGGGTGGGAGGGAAAACAGGCACAAGAATGAGTGAGGAAAAGCTGTGTGTGACAGGGCAGGGACGGAGCTGAGAGATCTTCTCTGAGGGATTTTCTCCTGGCCCTGGCTCCGGCTCCTGGCCCTGGCACATTCGCTGGACAGTTTTAGTCCAAAATTGTCACCCTCCCGGTTTTCCATTCGCCACATGAGGGCAGGCTGTTTCTAAATAAAATACAGCGAGACATCTCCAGCTCACACAGCTGATGAAATCTCCAGCCCAAGCCCCCCGCTTGCTGTCCAGGTTTCAGCCCCCCCAGTCCAAGGGGGCTGCGGCAGACGAGGACAAACGCCCTCGTAGCCCGTGTGCGCAAATTCCACCCGAACCTTGTAATCGCCCTTCCCAAGGGAACCACTCCAGCGTGCGCTGTGTCTCACTGCTTCATTGTTCCTCTGGGCAAACTCTGTTTCCTCTAATGGCATTAGCTCTGCATAATAAATGCCTTTTCTCATCACGCTGCTGCCGTGCCAGCCGCAGGTTAGTGGCATTTGCTCCCTCTGGGACCCCCATCTCCCCCCCGCCCCGAGCGCAGGGATGCTCTTGGCAGCATCACGGTGCTGTCGCCCAGCCCCACAAGGGTTTATGGCCACGGTCTCACCCGGCTTCACGGCTTCTACCCACTGGCTGCTGCACGAGTTAACACAGCTCCCAGTGATTGTTAGAGAGGACAGAGTTAACTGGAGTTTGTCTGGTAGTTGTTAATGCAGAGTATTCGGTACTCTGGAAGCTTTCCGACTCATTTATTCCTCTCCTTAAATTTTTTTTTTTTTAATGGAAATGCAACAGCAAATGCCCAGTGGGAATCCATGGTTTTAAGAAAAAAGCAATGTGGATTTATCAGTGTAGCAAATAATATTCATGGTTTTAAGACTTATGGACTTAAAACCAAAGCAAGGACACTCGGGGCGTCAAAGGAGGATGCTGAAGGCTTTGTGGTGGGTGCCCTCGGCAGGAGCACAGGGAGTGAGAGTGAGGCTGGGGCAGCCCCATGAGTGGCTCCAAGGAAAGTCCTCTGAGATGTTCCTCTCCAAAACCCTCTCCAGTTGCACTAACAAAACGCTTTGCTCAACGCTTTGCTCTCGCAGACAGCGTGAGCGGGCAGGCTGCAGTTTACGGGTCTGAGGAAATCCTCCTGCTCACAGTCTAGTGTTAGAATAGTAAGTGTCTGTTAACATGTTATTAGAAGTGACAGAACAACAAGAAATGAGAATAAAGCCCAAGCCCCACTGCGGAGCAATGTGCTTGCTGGTGGGGAAAAGCCTACCAGATATTACTAGTCTTAAAAATGTCAGAAATGCCATAGTGATCACGATAAAGAAAAGTACGTATGAGTTATCTCAAGAATGATGCAGGGAGGAGATGTGATGGGAAACCCCCTCAGTGTGGCTCTGTCCTGCTCGCCAAAGGCTCGAATAAATCTGTTGCCTTTTGTGGTTTTTCAAAACTTCACTTGGGGGGGAAAAAACCCAAAACCAAAACAACCCAAAACTAGAGGTGGCTGCTGAGGGAAGTATCTGGGAAGACATTGGTGTTCGGAGCCCTGGCCGTCCTTTGCGATGAGTTTGTGCCATCCTGCTCCTGCTGCCCAAAACCCAATTTCTGCCCAAAACCCAATTTCAAGCCCCGCACCCGGGGCTGCACCACAGAGCTGCAGGCACTATTGGTTTTAAATCAACGCATGTCGTCCCAGTCAACTCCTCCTAGATATGCTTCCAATTCGCTTGCTCTCTCAAATAATTTTTCATGTCCTCCGGTGTGAAGCATTTGGGAGGACACCTTGGCTCCATTTAAAGGTTTTATTAGTGTCTTCAATCTGGTTGAGCTATTGCAACTCTGTGGGAGAAACGTGTCCTCGGCCACAGCCGTATCGCGGGCGGAGGATGGGGAAAGCCGGCAGCAACCCGCACTCGTAGCATCCCCTGCTCTCACTCTTCCTCACTTGATCTGGTCTCCTCGAGCCTGGGTCTCTCCGTGGTTATGCCAGCGTGACCGCTGATATGAGCCAAGTAAATCCTGGGATTGAGCCGTGGGAGCCAGAGGCGATGCTGGTGCTGTGCCCTGACTGCTGACAGCTTTCTGCTCTCCTTCTGCGTTTTTTGAAAAAAGGTGCTTTTTTTTTCCCCATCCAGAGTGATGCAAATAATTGTTGCTGAACTGTTGGGCTTTTACCAGGATAGAAAGAGATGGTTTCCTTGGTCGCTTTGTTCTCGCCGTCGTGCGTGATGAGTCGAAGGGGAGCGTTGCAGCTGGGGAGGGAGATGTTCCGGCAGCAGATTTCATGCCTCCTGCCAGAACTGGATGCGGCCACTCAGCCCTGGTGGAGACACAGAAGTTATTTATCTTTGAAAGTGATTGTTCTCCTCTGCTATTGCTCTCCTGCCGACTTACAGGAGTAAACAGCTGATGGGTCAAGATGGAATTTAAGGACTGAATTTGGAAAAAACAGCCCCTCCATGAGCATCATTATCCTGCTAATAACGAGGGGGAAAGAAAAGGCGATGTTCTGTGGGTTGTTATTGGCTGTTGAGATAATGATGAATCCATTTCAGGCCACGTCCCAGCGTGTCTCTCTGTGGTCCTGACGCCCGGACTGGCACCTGCCAAGCAGCGCACTATCCTGCGGCCAGTTTGCCACCAGTGACTGCTGGCAGACTGGAGCTGGCCAAGGAAATCCCTCACCCTTTTTGGCTGCTAACGATAGCAATGGGCTAAAATAGACCTTCAAAGGAAGGCTCCATGTCCCCCAATCCCGGCCACCCCATCAGCTAGAAAACATGGAGCACTAATTTGAAAAAATATTATCACAATGAATAAACTCATCTGCTAAATATGTGATCGTGTACCAGCAGGCACAGAAATGAGCTAGTTGAATGAAAAAAACCAACAAACCAGAATTGGTGGCTTGCAGTCGGTGTGGTACCGTCCTCAGAGTTTGTGGTGTGAAAGCAACTTTTCCACTGCTTCTTGGTGCTGGTCCTGTGGCCTGCTTTCCTCTGGTTCTTTGATACCACGGCGTCAGGGTCTCTGACCCGATGCCAGGCTCAAATCCAATGAAATCCAGAGCAAATCTCTTCGCAGAGTTGCGTCAGGTTGGTAGACGCAGAAGCAAGCTTTCCCCCCGCGCTGCGGGGAAATCCGGCTCTCTGGCAGGATGCGGCGGCCGAATGTCGGGGAGAAAATTCCCACTGGCTTCAGCTGGGCCAGGATTTGGGTCAGGGGGAGCGAGGTTAAAGGCTCAAAGCGCTGATTCTGAGCCCAGCTCCACCGCCCCATTTCCAGCACTGGAGCCCTGAGGACTAACCCCTCTTTTAGTTAATGCTCAACCGCATTAACTCAAACTATTTGTTGCGTCGGGGCTGCCGCAGGAGCTGAGGTGCCATCGGGTGCTGCACGGGGTGTTTGAGCCGCTCTCTGGCACGGGCTGGCCCCACTCACGGGCGCTCCCCCCTTCCCGTGGGGCGCAAGGCTAACAGGTAACGCGCTGGCTTTTCCCCCTCGGCTCCCAGCGCAATCGGGAACTCGGGTATGGAAACAAACCTACGTTTCTTTTTGCTAGTTTGGGAACGTTGGGCACCTCTCTGGGTCCCTCTCTGTGGCTCCTCGTGCCTGGCACCAGCCCGACTGTGGGCTGAGCTTAGGACGCTCAGCCTGATGCCAAGCACCAGGATCTGCTGTGCTGCATGCAATGCTCTACTCCAATTCAGTTCACCCTTAAAATACCCGCAATTAAATTTTAAGACTCAGCACCTTTCCGGATCCGACCCCGTGAACACAAAAGTCTCCTCCAGAATGGCGTAAAATGTCCAAGGAGACGGACCAGCTGACCTAGGCTTTTTTTGTTTTTTAAATCTGTAGATGCATGACCAAGAGGGGAAAACCAGGGCAATTTCTGTATTTATTGCTTTCCAAACAGGCCAGTATTGCTAACGTGCCGCCCCTTTGGTGACTAGCTTTAGGGACCATTTTTTAACATCGCCCCATAATGGTTAAATACAGTAACTTCCTTCAGATCAAAAAATCTATGGCACCGATGTCCTTGAGTACTTCAGGATGCTTCAGGATTTGGCCTGCGTTCAGGCCAATTCATAAAACGCAGCTCAAAAACTCACTCCGTGCCAAGTTTGTGGTGCTTTGCCTTCTTTTAGCCAAGATGAGTAGAAGTGATTTCACAAATTCTGTCACTGTTGTGTTGCTCGGGTGAGCTCCTGCCCGGGTTGGTGCCTCGCAGGGTTGCGGGGGGCTCGGGGGAGCTCCGGGCACCTCTCAGACACAGTCCTGCAAACGGGGCAAGCTGCCCAGTCCTGCTCCTGGCTGGGGCTGAGTGGTGCAGAGGAATTTGGGTGTATTGCCCAAAATGCACCGTTACTTGCTTTTTTCCCAGGCTCTTTTTAGCTGCCGTGTTTGCTGTCTGCCTGCGGCTGTTGGCTGCTTGTTCTTCTCCCAAATAACCAGCAACAGAAGGAGAGGAAATGGCCTTAAGTTGCGCCAGGGAAGGTTTAGGCTAGATATTATGAAAAATTTCTTTACTGAGAGCATGGTCAAACACTGGCACAGGCTGCCCAGGGAGGTGGTGGGGTCACCATCACTGGAGGTGTTCAAAAAGCCTGTAGATGTGGCGCTTCAGGATATGGTTTAGCGGGCATGGTGGTGTTGGGTTGACAGTTGGACTTGATGATCTTAAAGGTCTTTTCCAACCCTAATGATTCTGTACTTCTGTGATTGGAGGTGTAGAGAACTGTGAATGGCAAAGCTCCTGCTGGGATCTTCATGCTGAGCCTCGGGAAACTCAGGCTTTCCACCTGCTCTATCAGTTTCTGTGGGGTCTCACCTCGTCTCCACCATCATACCCTCGTGACATGGGGAGATGTTTCACTTGGAAGACATCAGACCAAGATCACAACAGGTTTTAGGCTAAGATGTCCAGCCTGCTTTGTAATCAGAGGAAGCAAAAGCTGAAATCCTTGAATAAACCTTTGTAAAAGACTTCAGACGTATAATTAAATACCGAGCTAGCCTTGGTTTGTTCCGCTGCATCACAGCGAAGCTCTTGCAAGTTGTAAGGGATGGTCTGAGGTCTCCGTGGTAGTTACAGACTCTTCCTCTGTAAGGGCTGTGAGTGATGCATATAGACTGTTGCAATCCCGTTGATAGGGTTATGGTCATCCCCGAGCTGGCAGGCTGCAGCTATGGGCTCTCCACCCTTGAAATACAGCTGCCCAGAGCGGGGCCCGATCCCCTTGCGTTCCAGCCCAGACACTTGCTCTCTTTAATTCAAACCATGCAGCTCAGCCCAGTTTTGTCCAAGCGCATCCCGGTGTGGTGTTACGCTACCACATGCTTAAAGACTGCAAGTGGTGTTAATTTAATCATTATTCTGTGTTTTCACAACAGATGTTGACATTTCGCTATTGTCCCAGAATTAAATGTCAAGTTATTCCCGCTCAAAACTACCACTGAGATGTTCAGGGATTTCATCGGCGGCTGTATTTATAGCCGACTGCCTGCCTGCTAAGCCGGCATTTCTAAGCACGTCTGTAAATGGGCTGCGGTGAGTTCATGTCTGTACTAGAGAGCTGCCTGAGTTAATTAGTTCCCTTTCCAGACGTTATAACCTATACAAGCAGGGCAGCTGGAGGGGTAGGTTTTCTCTGAAATCGGTAATTATGCACATTGCGGAACCAACTTTTGGATTTCTGCTGTTGTCGCTGCCTGGAAAACAGAAGCAGCATTCAAGAAAGAGCTGATGGGGGATGCGAACGCTTCCGACAGGGCAGGTACCTGATTAATCTGCGGCAAATCATAATCCAAAATCCAGTGCAGAAACACTGTCACAGCTTTTAATTTTGCACCACTTCTCACTGCTCGTGTTGTTCTAATCTCTAGCTATGTCTCTGAAACCACTTTCCGTGCTCTCGGCGGCTATTGAAGCGCTTTGCTTTCAGTCGGGGGGTCAGGTAAATATCTCCATGCATCACCGAGCCGATACACGTGCCGCGTGCTCAGCATTCGCCCTCCGATTCCGGCTGCCGCAAACCATCTCAGCAGACACAAGCTCTTCTTTGCCCAGCGGTGGAATATTTTTTCAGAGCATCTCGTCCCGCTGCCTGGCCGAGGAGTAGATGCTAGCGAGTGATTTGGGGGAGGCACAGCAGGGAGGCGGGATGGAGGGGGTTTCTTTTCGCAGACAGCCCCCGACCTGCTCTGACGGCTCAGAGCCGTCACCGTGCCGGTGACAGAGGAGCTGCGCTGGGTGTCTTCGGGCAGCCCCAGCAACGGCAAAACCGCCTGGCTTCAGGATTTAGGGGGACGAAAGATCCCGGTGGTGTTGACACCGTGCTGGATGGCTTTAGCTGCTGCGGGGGGTGCAGAGCCCGTGGTTTGGCAGCCTGAAAGGCGAAGGCAATGTTTTGTGCCAGGGTGGTCTGCCCTTTGCATCCTGCGCCTTTCCGGAGAGAAACCCGGCTGCAGCGGGGCGGGAGAGGCCTGGCTGGGGCCGCTGGTTCGCAGGACACGCGCAGCGGAGGAAGGAGGGCTGTGGTTTGGAGCAGGGGACGCGGAGGGAAGGAAGCGGGTAGGCAAACCCCAGGGTCTCCATTTCCTAACGTCTTCAGGTGGAATCCAGACGCCTTCAGACCGACACGGATGGGCCGGGGGCAGAGGCAGCGGGGGGCAATGTGAAGCTGCGCTGTACGGGAGAGCAGATAATCCACCCGATGCTTCCAATCTTGGAGACTGTGAATTAACGTCTCCCCCCAAAAAAGCCTCAGGTGGTTACAAATACTTCCAGAAAAGAGACAAACCTCCTCGGCTGGTCTCAGCCCCACCGTGCCACGAAATCGCTTGCAGCTCGGCCAGTTCATACTTGCCATGATCTGGGCCCTGGGGCTGCCTCTTAAATGATAAAGCAGAAAATGTCCCTTTTTTGGGGGGTGGCAGCTTGCGGGGAGTGTGCTGCTTTCGGCTGTATGAGGAATTGTTGAGATTATCAGTCAGAAGCCTAGAGAATCCCTCTTTCTGGAGAGTCTGAAAATGAACAACGAAGGGTAGTAAGAAATAATTTGAGGCGGTTTTATTATTATTACATTTAGTGGTAAGGTTGTCTCTTTAATGCTTTATGTGTTTTTTCCACACTAGATAGGTGAGCTTATATTACACAGTAAAAACCTATTAGTTTTCTCAAAAGATTGTCGATTTTCTTTCCAAATTGCTAAATTACATTTTCAATTTTATGAGAATGCTCTTTCATTTGTGCAAAATCCTGCACTCAGATGGTTAGGCCAATCTCATCATGCAAGACCATTAGGTGAACTAATTGGATCTGTCTTACTCATACATTTCTATCAGGAATATCTAATAAATGTGGAAATCCATTTGGAAACGAGGACAGCATCTTCATGTTCTCAGGACCTCAGAGATTTCTGGTGTTGCAGCCGCAGCCCGAGCGCAGCCAGTGGGAATTAGCTGCTTTCCCGCTGGCAGCTTTGTCGAAGACTTTTTCCAAGGTGTGAGCCGGACCGTCTTCATGATTGTCAGAAGTCGCTCCATGATGCAGTTTCCCTGTGGTGTTTAATCGATGCTAATACCGGGAAGACGGAGGGACATCTCTCGCACGGTCCATTTGGGCTGTCATCGAGGGAGGTGTGAGGGTGACCTCGGCCCCGTAACTGCTGATCCTCTTCAGTGTACTTAGGAATTTATCTCCTCGCTACCCCGGCAAAGCAGAAAAAAACGTTATCCGCATGTGGCCGGTGGAGAGGTGTGGGAGCAAGGCAATGAAGGAGCTCCCAAGGTCAGCCGGTCTGAAGGCGTTTGAGATGGAGCTGCAGCACTCTCAATCCCAACACTTAAATGTTCACCTCTGCTTGCACGTTCTCCTGGAACGCTGCATGGCTGATGCTTAATATACTTATGCAAGGCTACCACTAACTCCTTTTGTCCTGAAGTTTTTCACTTCTAAGACTCCCGCCTGGATTCAGCCAGGGGTTTGCACACAAGCCTGCTTTTAATGGGATCACGTCGTGGTTTGGAGTTCAGTCATTTTGTTGAAGGTCCCAGACGGTCAGCTGCCGCTGGCCAGTTTGCGGTGCATTAGTGCTGTGCTCGTGGAGGGGCCCGGGACCTCTCTGTGGCAGGATTTCTGTTTAGCACCGTGTCCTGCGAGTGAGAATCCGTCTGCGTTCCCTCGGCACTCGGTTATGCCTCGTCTGGCAGAGTGTCTGCAGAACAAAGTGAACCTTTCATGCATTTGCAAGACGCTTGCACTGGCAGAATGCGTCGGTATCGGCTCAGTGCTTTGTACCGTGCCACGATGAGGTATTTTGCTCTTAAACTGAATGCACTTTCTTGTCGAATCGGGGTCTTGCTTTCCAGGGGAAGCCAAGCCAAAGCCACCCACACTCACCCTGTGAGTACTAAACACCGGTCACTGACAGCGTTGGGATAGTTCAGTGTAACGCTCAGCAATTCTCATTTGTGGGAGCAGTTTCTAGCAGAGCCAAACCTCTTTCCCCAAGATCTTCCTCCTTACTCTTGCCCAGGTCGCAAATGGGGACAAAACCCTGAAAGGCCATGGGTAAGACCCTAATGCTGCTTGTTCCGCTCCGCCGAAATCAGCAGGACGTTTACTGCTGGCCTCAGAGAAGGTGCAACGAGAGAAAGGGGGGCACAGGGAGGAAAAGTCACTTGGCTTTAAGCATGTATTGTTTAAATTATTCAGTTTCTCCTAAAACAGCCCATTGAATAATACATCGCAGTCACTTTTATTTTTCTAAATGCTTGCCCTTAGACTGAGGTTAAAAAGAAGTCCTAAAATGCCACTTGTGCTCGGGTTGCTCTGGAGATGCCCACCGAGCAGCGGCTCGGCCCCAGGAGCTCTTCTCCCCCATGTTTTAAGGCTCTGGGTCCTGTGTTTGGGCAATGCCAGCTCCAAGCGCTGCCCGGTCGGGTCCCCCACACTTCCAGTACCATGAGACTGATTTTAACAACCCCAAAGCACTAAAAATAACAAGCTCGGGCTTGTTTCTATTTGCTTTCTCCATTGCTGGCCAAGCCCTCTGGAGTAATTTGTCAACAGCTTTATTCCTTCTTCATTAAAGTGGAGTTTTGACCTAATTGCACTAATCCCTGAGTTTATGGAAAACCTTTGAAGTGCCCTACACCAGAGTCACAAAAGGGAGCGGTGATGGAGCACAGCGACCTGTTTTCTCCCCATCTGTCCCTGAAACACGCACATACAGGGAGATTCCTGCATTTGAGGAGAATTTCTACTTGAGACACCCATAAGCTCAGGTGTGGGTTTTTCAGTTTTATTTAAAGGACAGAGGGAGTCAGGAGAAACTAGCTCTGCTTCATACCTTCCCGCTTCTCAATTTCTGCTTAATGTTTACTAGTAATAATATAAACAAAAGCCCAAACCCCCAAAGAGCTGTTTGAGAGGCCTGACATTTATGCATTGTGTGCAGGAATGATTTAACATTTAAGGACAAAATAAATCTCTTTATGTAAGGTGGTTCGTTATTCTAACTGATTGGAAATGAGACAAACGTGGACGTCTAGTGAGTCTCCTTCTGAAAAAAAAACTTCCCTACTGTCGATATGCTGTCCTCCTCCGCGGAGGGGTGAAGTCTCCTCTGAAACCTGGCTGAGCGTCCAGCAGGGTAATTAGTTGTTGTCTGGGAAATGCCTTCAAATGCACAAGTGTTAAATCTTACTGTTTCTTTTATTAGATTATTCGGCTTGTGCAGGAAGGATGCAATCTTAATAGCAAAGCCCTCTGAGATCTAGTAATGTCCTCGCAGACGCAAGCGAGGATGCTAATAAGGAGAAGCCCAATGTGCGCTGAGCTCCGAGACTGCCCAGCCCGGAGGAGTGCTCGGACGGCTTCTTGTGTAGCTGCTGGTGCAGGATCAGGCCATGAAGGCAGCTGGAAAAACACTTGATTAGCGCAAGGTCATGGTCTCCCAACGTGACGGGCTGGAGCAGGGACGAAGGACGGCAAGGGACAGCTCTGTGTGGCTCGTGGGACCCTCCCCTC
The DNA here is from genome assembly GCF_964289735.1 of Phaethon aethereus. Taxonomy (NCBI): domain Eukaryota; kingdom Metazoa; phylum Chordata; class Aves; order Phaethontiformes; family Phaethontidae; genus Phaethon; species Phaethon aethereus. The sequence goes on along the minus strand of NC_138586.1, from coordinate 16,043,967 downwards.
CTGGGCAGAGAGGGGCTCCGGGACGCAGCCAGCCGCGCTCGGCACAGGCGTCGTGTCTGCGCGGGGAGACCCCGAGCAGTAAAAGCCCGAACAGGCCAAGAGAGCCTCGGGGGAGCAGCAGGTGTCTGCGGCAGAGGGGCAGGTCGATGCCGTGCCCCACCGCCAGCCGAATGAGCAGCCAGAGAACCTCGCGCCGCTTCCCCGGCGGCAGGAGGAGGCTCACAAGGACCCCACGGGTCTGACGGGAACTCGGAGCAAGTGGCTGTGGAAACAGAAGCTCCTTTGGTTTGCAGTTTTTCCTCCTTGCCGCTGACCTTTCTTTAATGAGAAAGGAGAGAGTGGGAAGCCCAAAACGGAGAGGGGGCAGGAAGAAGATGCTGGAGGGGACATAGCAAGTAACAGAGACGTCATCCCTCGGTGGCTGAACACTGCGGTAGCCCATTGCTGGCCCCAGAGCCACCATCCTTCCCTTGTGTCGACATGTGCTCACCCTGTCATTGGTGAAGACTCTTCATGTTGCTTCACGTTGCTTTGCTCCAAGGTCGTCTCCTTTGCCGGGGCTCGCTGGGGCTGCTCCAATTCCTCTGGCTCCAGCGACTGACTCCTGATCTGTGTCAGCAAGGGAGAGGAACGCTGCGTCCCTAAAATTTCTTGAATTATTGGGTATAAAATTGCCACTAAGTCACCCATCTGTTCTTCTGCCCACAAAGCGGTGTTTGAGGAGCAGTCTAATGCTTCCGATACCTTCGGAAGAGCCTCATTACCATGCAATGGGAGACAGCTTCTGCATGAGCCTAGCAGAAATACTCCTCTAATGTATCTCTTTGCACAGCTTTTTTGCATATAATATTAAGCATTAAAATAATTTAATAAGGCATAAATCAAGTTTTACAGTGGTGCCACTGCAAAGGAAAAAAAGCATTCCTGGAAAGGCACCTGAATACGTCGTGGCCTCCTTTGGAGTGGGAGGAATTTATATATTCAATATCACTTCTGTTGGTTCTGCCGTAAATCCCCTCTCAAAGCTTGTGTGCTCTCTGCCTCGTACAACAGGACTTCATCAGCGTGTGCAGCCACACGGCCCTTCCTCGGGCCGCCCGGTCTGCAAAGATCCAGTCTCGCTTTGCGCTTCGAGCGTCGCCTGTTGCTTCAGCTGCTTGCAGAGCTCGCCCTGCGCTGTTGAGCCTGTGCCAGCGCGGGGAATCGGGGGTGCAGCATCACCCCGGAGTTAAATCCGGAGTGCCTCCCCTGCCTGCACCCAAGCTGCCAGCCTGCTCGCTCTGTGCAGGGCTAGTTCACAGCAGCGCCTGTAATTTTACATCCCGGCTCCCCCCGCGAGCGGGATGCCCGTGGCGTGACAGCCCTGGGTTGGTAATTGTCGGCAGCGCTTTATTTTCATAGGTGAATGCTCTGGGCTGATCCCTTCGGGGCTGTCTCCCGGCAACGTCTCTTCAGTTGATTAATCGCCGGGAGATGATAAATGAAAATATCAGCTTGAGAAATGTCTGCTCTGTGCTCCCAGCAGAGGCGGCGGCGCACGGTGAACGGTTTTCTCCCCTCTCTTCTGCTTTGATTCCCTCTGTAGAGCTGCGTCTCGTCGAATCTCTTGTGCTCAGGAGCCCCGTGGAGGGCTCTGCCAGTGCTCAGCCAGAGGAGGGATGGGAATTGCAACTCGGGCAGTGGCGAGGAGTGCTACGAGCATCCTTCCTCCCCGAAGGCTGCGCCCCATGACCAGGATGACCCAAACTCCCACACACCGCATGTTTCGTCTTTTCACGCTGTGCTTTGGGTCCTCCAGAGATGTGGGGTGTGTGGAAGAGCCTTTGAGCCACATCTGCTGTGTCTGTGCATTTTTAGTTTTACAAAGGATGCAAAACTCTTCAGGTAACCAGACAGTTAGCTGTAAATCTAGCTGCCCCCCTGCAAAACCTGTGTCTTATCCACAGTTAAGAGCTGGTTTGGAAAGGTTTGGGTCCGGCTGGGACTTTGTCCCATGAAATATTCTGCAATTTCAGAAAGTATTCTGTCCTATAGCGGGAGAGAAGACTTTTCAAACTCTTTGTAAAAAAGGGAGGACCGCCCAGGACTGAGGTGCAGAGATTCCCCGTGGTTCTGGGAGTCATTTCTGATGTGAATGTGACTGAAACTGGTACATACTTGCAAAAAAAAGTTCCAGTTCTGAAGCATCTCATTTTTGGATAGGTAAAGTGATTTGTCCAGGTATTCTTGATGTACAGCTCTATTGGCATCTACAGTGTCTTTAAGTGATGCATCTCTCTGAAGGCTTCACTGCTTTTGCTGTGTGATCTGCTCCCAACAAACTCCAGAGAGCTAATGATTTATCAGCCACTGCTTTTTGGAGTGAGGAAAAGGCTAATGCTTTATGGGTCTATCAGCATCCCTGTATGGCACGTGGAATATAATACCCTGACAAAGAGCGGAGGGATGTCTGCTACCTGGCAATCCATCATTCTCCCAGTGCCCCATGGCAAATGCCCTGTTCTTGTTTCCATCAGACAACGTGCGAGTACTGTTATACAGCGAAGAGCTTCTCCCTTCTCCTCCTCCACAAGTGGTTATGAAACCCTGAAAATGCAGCTTCTGCAGGATGAAGAAGAAGATGGAAAGGGTCATTTTGACAGGGAGAAGCCGTCATTGCCTGCAGCTCTTGATTTCAGCAGGGCACATGAGACCTCAAGCGATGCAGCTGGGCCATGGTCAGCAAAATGGGATCACAGCAGGGATGAGAAATCCAGGCCAAACATGTCCATGTAGGCTGCCAGGTATGTGCTGAAAACATGCAGATGTGTCAACAGATGCTCCACTTTTTTTTCTTTTCTCCCCTGCCCCACGGTGATTTCCTCCGCTACAGGCATGGCTCAGCTGACCTGGTCCCCGTGGAGCTCATCCATCCATTCGATAGTGGAAGAGTAAGTCAAATGTGTTGATAACCTGGTGAGCGTCTACTGGGGAGTACGAATCCCTCTCCTACGTCTCTCCTTGGCGTTTTAATTGATTCAGGGTGTTCCCGGTGGAGAACTTCATAAGAGCACTTGATAAAATCAGCTACACACGATCCTGACTCTCATTACTTACAGGCTTGAGGCAGGTAGATGATTAAGTGAAATTTTTACAGTGTGAGCAGTTGTAACAAGGGAAATTATCATCCTGGATATGAGACAATGACTTGGCTCTTACTACATCTGCTGGCAGACAACTAACCCAGTGACTTTGCCTCTGATCTTGGAGCAAGTCATCTGCTTTCTCCTCCAGGACAAACCTGCACTTGCTACCCTCGCATGTTAAAAGGACAAGTCACATGAACGTGCAGCGCTCAGGAAAATTGCTTGAGACTTTCTCTGGGCTGCTGCAGTCAGAGAGTCTGCAATCGTCACCTGGGGAACGCTTCTGCAGGCAACGGGGTGGAGAGAGTCCTTTGGACTCGGGGACGGGGCTGGGGGTGCTTATAGAACATGACAGTTTTTTTGGTCCATGGATAGGATGGGATTCACCCTCCATCTCCATCAAGCTGCATCCTTGGGCTTATTACCCCAAGGAAGGTCAGTAATGCCAGAATGAAAACTGGAAGAAATGAGTGAAAATCACTTGCTCCATTGAAGAAAGTCTTCAGTTACAAAGTGAGCTCTTTTTTCCCCTGTCAGCGGCCTTTTGAGTATAGCCTAAAATAGTGACTGAAAGAAAGAGCTGCCACTTGCTTTTGTTGTACGTTTCCACAAGCTTTAACTCACTTCTGCCATAACTCCTTGCTGATAAATAAACTTTATTTTTGCAGGGCGTCATTGTCAAAATAATGACAGAACCCACTGTGAAGCCAGATCCAGTAAAAAGCAGTAATGTTTTCTAATTTGGTTTGAAATCTTAAAGCACTTCCTCATCTTAGCAGATACCTAAATGCCGCCTATTTGGCTCTGTGTGTAATTCTTTGCTATAATGGCATGCTTGACAATATCTGTGTACTTACCTGGAACAGTAGAAGCCTCCTGTACTTAAATGAAATACACACAGCAGGTTTGAAGAGGAATACAGGAGATGCTTGAATGCCTTTTAGACAACTGTAATTCAGACCGTAAACATATTATAGATTTCAACAGTGTATATAAAGAAGCGCTTCAAATACCAGCCTTTGTCTTTTGCAATTAGGTCCAACTGATTCCTAACCTAAAGCAATACTGTACCTGAAGCCCAAACAGTTGCTTAAACGTAACAAATGCGTCACCAAATTAATGAAGGAGATGCAGAAAATGTACGTTAACTACCAGCGTGACCCGGCTCACATAAGCCGAAGCACATGTGATGGGATTTCATGGAAGGAACCGGGAGAAATGAAAACGCATAAAGGATCGATCCTCATCCGTATCGCCGAGCGCACGCCTGCTCTTTGCTCTGCTAAAATCAGGTGCAGTTTGCACTGTGGACCACCTGCTCCTCCAAAATGAAATTTCTGGATTCCTCTGAATTCCTGCAAAGCAGGACCTTTTGCCACCAAGTTAATGGGAGTTTTGTCAGCCGTGCTTACTAGACACAATAAACGGATAATAAATAGTGCAGTCTGCGAACAGCAACAGGCTCCGACAATCCATTAACCAACAAGACATGCTGCACATTCCAGCTTATTAGTCTCATATCTATAATATATTTTAACAGCCTCTCCCTGGCTGGCATTTTCTTAGAACAAACACACAGGTTGGATTTCCATTTTTCATCCCTTTTCAAAATTTCAGCGTGAAAAAGAGCTGGTAGCGAGCCATTAGCGATAATTTGATCCTCTATTTGCACTGGAAATTTCAAATAGATCTTTTTCCCGTTCTTCTGCTTACGCTTGTTCCCTCATTGTTTTTCTCCGCGGAAGCTGAGGGGTGAGCAGCGAGGAGGCAGCCTAGGCAAACGCAAGTTTGGCAATTTTTTGTACGTGGTCCCTGCTTTTTTCTTTTAAGTAAAGCCTTCCCTCACCCCACCCTGCTTGCTTCTCTATACAGCTGCTTGCCGAGCAACGAGCAGCGTGGGCCCCTTCCAGGTGAGCACACATTGCTGGTATTTGGGGTTTTTTTGCTGGTGGGATGGAGCTGGGCTGTCCTGACCCTGGCTGGGGCCACAGTGAGGGTCCCGGTGTCCCCGCAGCCGGGGAACACAGAGACTGGCCAGGCCTGGGGGTCCCTGTGGGGGCTTCAGCTTGGCGAGTGAGGGGTTCCCAACAGCTCCGGCTGGAAACCGGTTGGGAAATGGCCCCGGCGGAGCCTCCCCACGCACGGCTGCCCGTTTCCAGCGTAGCCCCTCTGGTAATTTGTCCAGTGCTCACCCAACGGCACCCCCGGTCCCCCTCGCAGACCGGGTTATCCGGGTCTCCGGTGCCGTCGCAGGGGCGCAGCGCCCGGCACGGCTGCGCTCGCCCCGCAGGGCTCCCAGGTGAGGTCCCACCCTGGCCGCCGGTCCACGGGGAAGGGGGCTGGCTGCGGCGTGCGCGACTCCGCTCTCCCTCGCAGCTCAAAGAGGGACGGTGAAGGCTTTAGCAGCCGCTCTATTCTCGGCGCAGCACAATGCGCTCTCGCTACACGTGTATGTGCAAACGAGACCACCCCTCCCTTCGAATCCCACGTCGGAAGCACGCGCGGCACTGTGCAAAACGCCGGGCCGGCTCACGCAGGTGCTTCGTTGCGCAGACGGCAAAGGTGGAGGCTCCAGAGCAACGCGCAGCCTCGTGTAAACCTGCATCGCTGCCGCCCCCCGCCCCGTGCAACCGCGGGGCGGCCCCGGCAAGCAGCGGTGCAACGCCCCACCGCGCGCAAGTGGGCGTGGGCACGGGCACCCCTCCCCCCTCCCCCCTCCCGCCCGGCTGCAGCGTGGCGCGGGACGCTTTGCGGAGCAGGTGTGGCGCGGGCGGGGCGGGGCAGCCAATGAGCGCCGGGGCGGTGCCGCGCGCGGGGCAAGTTTGCCGGTACCGGGGCGGGCACCAATCAGCTCGGGGGGGCTGGCTGGGCCGTGGCCAATGGGCGCGCGGCAGGGCGGTGCGGGGCGGTGCGCGCGGAGCCGGTCCTGGCTCCCCGGGAGCGCCGCGCGAGGCGCGGGGCTGAGCTCCGCTCCGCCGCACAGCAGCCCGTTCCCGGCGCGGCGGGGATGCGTGCCGGCGGGGTGTAGAGGAGCGCCCCGCTGTCCCAGGAGGATGTCGGGGAGCGGCGGAGCGCTGCTGCTGCTGGCCGCGCTGCTCGGTGCCCCGGGGGGCGCGCAGCCGACGGGGGAAGCCGCCTGCCGCCCGGTCCGTGCCGCCTTTCAGGTGCTGCAGCCCGGAGCCAAGTGGGTGCCCGAGAGCCCTGTGCCAGGTGAGACCGCTCAGCCCCGCGGCCTGTCGCCGCTCCCCCCCGGGGCTCGCCGGTGTCCCGAGGCGGCGGTGCGCCGGGACCGGTGGCCAGCCAGCTGCGGGGCGAGGCGGCGGTGAGCCCTGAGGTGAGGGCGCGGGGGAGGGTTGCTGTGCGGCTGCGGGGCCGGGCGCGGGCTGCCCGCCCGCTCTCCCGCCGCCCGCGGGGAGCTGCTCTGCAGCTCGGTGGCGGCGACCGCCGCGCTCGGTGCGGCGCGCGCGCCCCGCTGCTGGGTGAAGAGAGTCTGCGGCCACGGCCCTGCCATGGGAATCCCCTCGGTGAGCCGGCCTTCTGTTCCCACCTCTAGGGAAGGGAGCCCACGTCGCTGCTGCCGCCCGCGGGGCCGGCCGTCCTTCCGTGCCCTGCCAGGGGCTCTTCCCTTGTCCGGTGCGGGCTGCCCGGGAGAGCGTGGCGTCCCCGCCAGCGAGCAGAGGCACCGCGCACCCCTCACGCCGCTGCGGGCCGGGGCTCTGCCAGGGCCGTTTTTGTGTGCCCGGCAGCGCGGTGCTGAGCAGAGCTGTCACCTGAGGGACATCGGGCTCGGTAAAGGTACTCGGAGAGAATCCAAGCTCTCGTCCCCAGCCTGAGCTCGGGGGCTGCCACAGCCCCAGGAAACGGGTCCGGGCGCAGGCGGCACGGCCGCGCGGGGCTCCCTGGGCGGTGCGTGTGCCGTGCGGGGCGCGGAGGCCCGGGCGGGAGCTTGTTCCGGATCTGGGCGAGGTGTTACTCTGCTGTACGGTCAGCAGTACGGGCGGCTGCCTGCCAGGTACCGCACCACCTACACCCTGTGAGGCTGCTTTCGGTGTATATGCCTCGTTCTTACTTTAAAAAGTAAGTGAAATACTTGAAGTCTCTGCCTTTTGAAGGTCCTTTTGCAGCGTTTTGGTAACTAGGGAGTGTCGGCTCCTGCAGGTGGGTGGCTGTGTGCGGGGCATGAGCGTACACAGGAGGGTGGGTTTTGAGAGCTGTGTGATAGAGCTGCCTGGAGAGCTCGGGTGCTGTTGCGTTAGGTTAAATAGGCAGCAGCGAACGCCCGCCCTGAAAAGCTTATGACAAAAGTATGAAAAGGAAGAGGTAACCAAGCAAACGTGACAGGCAGGGGAGGTGCAATGAGATCATCGCTAGCAGTGGCTGCTTTTAATGATGTGTTGAGGTACGTTTCTCGCATTCAGTGTTGCACAGGCCAGAAATACAAGAGTTGCTTCAGCAACGATGCGCTGCAGCACAGGAGAGGAAGGGGAGAAGCGGGGTGCTTGCGGTTGGGACTGCAAGATGTTGTGTCTGCTGGTGCAAACCCCAAATCCTTTGGTCTGTAGGACTGTAGCAATGCCTCAGCTTACCAACAGCTGAGAGATCTAGTGGGAGAATCTAGACGTAAATCCTGGTGAGAGAGTCTCTCCCCTTATCCCTTCCTATCCTTACATCCCCTTCCCATGTAATTTTTGACTTTTTTTTTTTTTATGCTCCCATCAGAGTAGCTGCAGGAGCAGCATCTCTTCTCTTTTCATCCCACAGGGCCTTAACCTCCTGGTCGGCGTGGAGGTAGCACTGGAAATACTCTGCGATGAAATGTTTGCACGGAGAGTTGCAGGGAGAGGAAAAAGCTGCTCTTATCACCACTAAGATGCCATATTCTGTTGTCTGTAGTCAAAGAAATGTCTTCCCTTGCTTCGGTGAAAGTTGGTGAAACATTTGCTTTGATCCCTTAGGTGATTTTCTTGGAGTGCATTTTTTAGAGGGAGAGGCACCGGGGAGGGCAGGTATCCAGGCTGTTCCTGGCGGGTCCCTGCAGGCTGTGCTGTGAATGTCGAGGGGCTGCTGGGGCTTCCATGCTGCAACGTGGTCCATCCTTCCCCAGAAACCAGTGGCATCCTCCATCCTGGCCGCGGGCGGTGTGGTGCCACCTGGGCTGTGCTTGTAGTGAGTGCCTTTTCCCAGGCATCTTCTTTTCCCAGCAGGGTTCAGGTTGCTGGGGTTGCTCAGCGGTGCTCTTGCTCCCCTGGGAGCCCCAGCTGCATCTTCAGGAGGAGTAAGGAGCCCTCGGCCTCCCTGCAGAACCTGTGTGTAGCTGGATCAATATCTCGTAACAGGGATGGTGTTTCAAGTGAATGCTTCCAGCTTGTTATGATGATAAAGTTCCCGCATATCAAATCGAAAGTGGATTTTACATTTGCCTAAGTACATAAACTTGATCATAATTAAAGCAATGACTGCTTGCTTATACCTTGGATCTGGCCCATCTTGCGTGACTCTGTGTAGTAATTACACTTCAGAGCACTTGCTTCTCCTAGTAGCAGCTGCATAAATCTCTGTAATAGGGGAACATCACTCAAGGACTATTTTCTGGGCTTCTGTTTATTGCTTTTCTTTTTTCCACACATCTGTCAATTCAAAAAAGTTTTGGAGTTCCCAGTCACAAATCACCACAGAATCAGTTCTGAGAACCCTTGTCTATAGATGACCCTGGAGAAACGAAGGGTTTAAACAACTTCCTTGAAACGTGTTGGGTTTTTTTGACACAAACAGAAAACGATGACTTCTGGAGGCCACGTTTTGCATTATGAGCAGTTGTGGCTGAAGGCATAAGTAGAGAAAATGCTGCTGAGTTGCAACACATGCAGGAGAAGTGTCCCACAGCTCTGTTTTACTGGATCAGTGGTGCATGAGCTGGGGGGGCATCGGCACAGCGCTCCCTGTAGAGGAGCCCAGCTACACAAGGCTGACACTTTTAATTAAAAAAAAAAAAAAAAAAAAAAAAGGCAATTCAGATAAATGTGAGGGAAGTGTCATGCTGTTTCATGAGCAGTATTAATGTTACGGGAGTAATTCTAGCTGAAGGCGTGCATCAGGCAGTGAGCAGAAACTTGGTCTCCTCTGGTCCTGCAGCCTGGGGACCAGGTTTTTGCAGCTCTGGAGCATTCTTTGGCATGCTCCGAGGTGGGGAGCAGTATGAGCTAACTACCTTCAGCAGCGGCTGGCTGTTCAGAGGGGTGAGAGGGTGTAATTCGTGCCAACAGCTCCGCTCCAGATAGGTGAGAGGCCTTCTGCTGGAGAGAAGCGAAGGCAGGGTGGTGGGAGGGTGCTTTTCGTAGGCTTTTCTGAAGTTGAGACTTGATGCCAGCTCGTGAGCCAGCCTGCAGTTCTGCTCTGGGGTAACTTCCTCAGCTGCTCACAGTCATTAATAACTAAATTATTTTTCTTACACCGCCTGTCTTGGTTTTCTTCTTCCTTTTGTTTTTTCCCTGCATAATTTCTCATGTATAAACAGTAACCTGAATTTCCATTTTTTTTTTTCCTGGTCTGTTTTTCTCTCCTCTGTGCCATTTGGATTCCTTTGTGTTTGTGGTGACGCTCTGGATAATTGAGCTGGTGCATGTGGGTAGAGGAGAAGGGGTGAGCTGTCGCTTTGCCGAGACGGGCAGTGGGGATGGATGACTGCTCCTGGTTGCGTGGAGGCTAAGGAATATTCTTCTCAGTAGAAATATCTGCTGGCGGGTCCATCTTCCTCCTCCCACAGCGGAGTGCAGTTTCCAGCTTTTTGCTCATTCTCTTTGATAGAAGCAAATATGGATTCAGCCTAAGAAAATAGGGGAGATTAACCTTCTGCTTTTGGAGTTGAAGTGTAAAGCTTTACAACTGACTGGCTGTGTCAAGCTCTCTTCTCTCTTTTCTTCTTTTTAGCAGCTGGTGTGTGCCAATGTACAACCTAAAAACTAAATATCCCAGCTGTTCTTGCTGGAGTCAATGCACCTTTGCTTGCGAATTGGGTCCCCTTGTACTCCTGGTCTTTTGTTCTGTTTTTCCTGACTGGGTCTAACGATACTCCTCCCCATGCAGCCTTTCCGTTTAGCTTAGTGTGGTGGTTTAAGATCTTCCTTCACTAGATAATTGAGTTTTCTGTTCTTAATTATTTCAGGCCTGCAAGTTACTCTCTTGACAGTTAAGAGAGCAGGAGCAGAACCCTAAAATTTAGTAACATCCCCAGGCAGTGGTTTTATAGTGAGATCATTAATTTTATTTTTTTCCCCAGGGGTTAACTTTAACAACATCCTGAACAGTGTTCTTCCCAGTCTTTGGAATGGCTGTAGGGTGGGGGTGTGTGTGTGTGACTGCAAGAAACACGTATGGTGAGTGGGTGCCCACAAATTAACTCCATATTTTTGATGACAGTATTGTTGATACATTTGTTAGGAGGAAACTGTTACTCTGTAAAACCTCTCTATTTTCTGCATAACCACTTCTTTTAAAAGATGCAGTATTATAGAGCATTATATTTGCATGGCAATCATCTGGCCAACATTGCAAGACTTGGGGAGGAATCCAGAGTCTGCTGGTCTTGTGAAACACAAGATGGAACAGAAAATAAAAGATAATTAAGCAGTAATAAATATCCCATATAGTATCCATACAGTTCCAATTTTAATCACCTATTGAATGAGGTTGGTTCATAATTCATATCTCTTTAATTAGGTTTTAAAAAGATCAGCACTTAACCTGGGTTTTGAACAGTCACATTGCATTTTCCCCCCAAATGCTGAGCATTAAAAGCCAGTGACAGATGCACGATCCTCTAGTCACATAATTTAAAAGAAGGTTTTTAATAAAATAAAGAAGTACTGAAATAGCTGGGGGAAAATCTACTACATTTAAAAGTTGAATCACTGCTTTTATCTGTTTAAAGCATGATGCTGACTGCAAAACAATTAGAGAAAGAAAATTAACACAAAGCAGCAGCTTCTTACGTGTAATATTAACAAACCAGTGGACTAAGAGGCTGGGACGAAGCCCTCCGGCATTTCCAGAGCGCGGAAGTTGAATGGTGCCGTTGCATAGGGAGGAGGTTGCAGTAGTATAACATTAAGCAGGGCCAGCTTCTCATTTTGGCAATGCCTGGGGTAAATTTGGGGGGAATGTTAATCTGATTTAAGCTGCCATTGGATCTGGGTGGGCAGGCTTGCATGCCTCAGTGGAAAGCACAGCTTGTTTGCCTGTATCTGATGACAGGGTTGGAGCTATCCTGGGATCCTTAAAATCAAAATACAATCCTTCAGCCTCATGAAGGAGTTCACAACTGCCTGCAGATGATCTCCAGATTTTTTTTGACATTTAATCCACTGAAATGATTTTCACTTCTGCTGTACTAACCACCTATCCATGGGAATAATTGTACATCAAAGTCAAATTTTAATGCTTTAAATTCACTGGTAGCCGGTCTTCAGTAAAAATTCCCTGTGTCTGAAGAAGAAGGAAGAGGCAGGGTGCTGCTGAAATTACTGCAGCTGTAGAGATTAGTTCTGTCAGCTAGGAGCATATGCAAAATTACCAGAGCATTTACACTGCTGTTCCCCAAGATGGCATAAATGGCACAGCACTGACGGTGCCTGGTGTCTGTGTACCTATGGAAGGGGCTGCATCCAGCTCCTTCTCACCCATGGGAGTTGGGTGTCAGAGGGTCAGGCTCCTGTGCTTAGCATCGCATCGGTATCACTAATCTTGCCAAGATTGGTATGTAAGCATCCAAATGCAATTTAATAAAACTGTTGCAGTAATTCGTGGGGCATTTTCTTTCCAGAAATGGATTTGTAACAATTTATGACAAGAGGAGGAGGTTGTTTGCAAGGGCTGAGACTGGCATTATGAGGTGTAATGGCTTGAAACTTTAAGAAAAGTGGGGGGGGGGGGGTGTGTGTAGGTTGGGAGACACAAACAGTCTTAACAGTAAGGGCCATTAGGCAGCGGAATGGGCTTTGCTATCTCACAAGTCGGAGCTATCACTGGAGGTGTTTGTGTTAGATAAAATACGTAGAGGGGGTGGACTGGGAGGCAGGGGGTAGGATTTGATGACTCACAGGACCTTTTCCATTGCATTTATGGAGGCAAAAACGTGTGGCAGTTTAATTCATGCTAGTGTCTGATCTGTAGGCTTGTGGTGCGTTTCCAGGCGTTCGTGTCTCTACGTCCACCATGTTCCTGGAGCGTGCATGGTTTGACAGCTCCTGGCACTTGGGGTGCAGCATCTGGGTCTCTTGGGTGGTACTGCAGCATGAGT